>NC_090729.1:131552220-131589720 GCF_036898095.1 Palaemon carinicauda
AGGTTTAAAAAACAGGTCTAGAAATGCGCTGTCACGCCAACGGCAACAGGGCACATTTGGTCCGGGATGGAAGGCCTAGATGATGATGAAGTTGACTTTCTCTCTCTCTCTCTCTCTCTCTCTCTCTCTCTCTCTCTCTCTCTCACAAAGTGACCGATGGTGCTTTGTAGAAAAATATGTTTGTCCTATGGTTTTTTAATATGCTCCAATTGTAACTATTCGTAGGAAAAACCTTAATGAAGGGAAATGTAGATTGATGGCCCACATTTAGAACATTTATTGTTAAGATTAGTAATGAAGAAGGTTTTATGAAATGCTCCAAAGGTAGATATACGTCGGAAAACCCCAGTGTAAAGTGATGTAGATTAATGCAAAACATTTATTATTATTATTATTATTATTATTATTATTATTATTATTATTATTATTATTATTATTATTATTATTAGCCGAGCTGCAACCCTGGTTGGAAAAGAAAGATACTATAAGCCCAAGGGCTCCAATAGGGAAAAATAGTCCAGTGAGGAAAGGGAATAAGGCAATAAATAAACGATCAGAGAAATAATGAATAATTAAGATCAAATATTTAAAAAAACAGTACCATTTAAAGAGATATTTCATAGATAGACTACAAAAAATTTATGTCAGTTTGTTCAACGTAAAAACATTTGCTGCAAGTTGTAACTTTTAAAGTTATATTGATTCAGCTACCTGATTAGGAAGATCATTGAGAACAATTATTATTAAGATTAGTAATGAAAAAGATTTTACGATATGTGAACGCTAGATGGATATCTTGTAAATGGTTATAAGCCTCAGACACATTTTCACCTCATCGCATTGATCGACGCATGACTTTCGACACTTCGTTGTGTGAGTAAATAAAAGAAGGTTATTCGACTCTGCGAGAACGAATACATATTAATCAATTTTTGAGTAGATGTTATGAATAATCAGTAAAACACTGAAGGTGGATTGATTGGGCGTATTAGCATAACGGACCTGCTTTTGAGAAGGAAGCAACTTCGTTTTTGTTAAAAATGCAATGTTATCCTCGTTGTTTTGTAAAGGGTATGTCAGGTCATTTTCTGCAGCTGCTAAACTTGATACGTGTGTTTGGAAGATTAATTATCTTTATTATATCGCGAACATTTATGTTGAATTATATTTAAAATATTAATAGTCCCCTAAACAACTAGATTTTTTAAGTTTTCCCTCCCTTCTGTCCGTTTTTCTTTCCCTTTTCGTCAGTCTGTATTTTCGTCTGCCACCTCATCTGTTGTCCGTGAGTGTGTGTCACACATATGTCGTTACAACTCCTGCACAACTGAAAGGATTTCCATCGGACTTTGTGCAAAGGCAGACAATTTACCATAGATTTGTTTGCAGAGGTATTGTACGTCCATCTGTCTCTATCCCACTGTTTGTGTGTTTGTCTTTCATTCTATGTTATTGCAGCATCCACACCGTCGAATTAATGTCTGTTAAACTTGGTAAAATGGGAGACTATCACTGAGATAGTCCCTCAGACCATCAGCGTCTTGGTTGCTATCATGTGTGATGTGCTTTCGTTATTGAAGGGATTTCAGTCAAATTTGATGTAGAGGTAAATTTTCATATGTAGATACGATTGAAGGATATTCATCTATCTTTTTATCATTGTTTATAACTGCAGTATATTTATCGTATTTATATTGTGTTTATATTATTATTGTATTTGTTTTTACGCTGAGAAAAATAGATTTCAGTTACAACTAGTTTGGGGTATATCTTTATGGATTCATAAGCAGGAAGGGACAATGTTCATATGTCATGCTAACATTGCCATTGCATCTCTTATTACTATGTTAATCATATTGGATTTAAACGGCTTTCTAAGGTAAGTAATTATGTATATATAGGCCTACTCATGTATGCATCCAGTGGGGGCCAGACGATTAGGTAAAGGGACACGTTGGGAGTTAGTCAGTCACAATTACATTGTTACTGAAGCTCTGTCAACAGGTTTCAATGAATTTTAAGTCTAGACTTTTAAGAATTTACGTCATCATATAATGTCTGTCGCTTTGCCTATCCATCTGTGCCACTCCTCAATGCAACTCATTAGAGAGTGTTCCAGCCAAACGTGGTGGAAAGGTAAGCAGGAAATCGCTTAATAGTTTATGATTCATGTGTGGGGTGTTTGTCTAAGTGAACTGCCATTCACAGACTTTTTATTTGACCATAAGCTACAACTTTGGGAGATAGAGGCTACCTATTGGAAACTTAACTATACCTAACGAAGCAAAAATTCGCAGAGGGTAGGGATCTTGGGTTGAAAAATATTCTTCCACTGATGTGTATCAGGCAGATAAGGGTCTTAACGGAAAGACGAGGGGGACATGACTGGTTACAAGCTTATATACTAGCGTTTGAGGATATCAATGACTTAAAACTTTAACAATAGGAAACATAGAATGGTAACCTTAAACAGGTTTTTTCTATTATCAGTGAGAGAGAGAGAGAGAGAGAGAGAGAGAGAGAGAGAGAGAGAGATAGAGAGAGAAAAAAAACATTACATTGTATGAGAGTAAATGAAGTACCTATATATTACAGATGTTATGTCTCCACACATAATCGGTCTGCTCTCCAACACCTCCCCCATTGCTCTGTCTCTATCTTCTTATTTTGGTGTTTCTATATAAATTGCCGTATTTCCGAAATTTATTCATAGATTCTCTATGGAATTAGGATGTATTTGGGACCTATTTGAAGATAGGCTTTAGATAGGGGTTTCCTTGATTATGTCCTATAGTTTGTGTTTTGGGTTGGTGAATCTCTAAGGTTTGTCCGAATAATTAATGTTAGTTTGAGCAGAAAATATATATGTTCTGATCTGGTGTTAATTGAATTATTTGGTAGTTTTAGAAATGAATCATTCCTCCCTAGAAATTTCTATTTTTAATTTTTGCTTTTTCCTATCAGTTATTTGCCGTTGTTAATATTTCTTTTTCCTTTAAATATCAATTTTACATTTTTTGATTTTTTATAATTCTTTCATAGTTGAGATTTACGTATTTGCAAAGAATTTCAGCGTCTTCCTATTATACTGTAGATAACAGTTCATTCGGTAATTTGTTTATACTGGTGTTATAAATTAATAGCAGCGTTTTTTTTTCTTATAAAAAATATACACTTGAAATTTCTCCAATTCATAATATTGTATAGTTAAAAGAAGGCAAGAAATCTATTCAGCCTCTAGATGAATAACAACCTTTCTCGCATGATAAATCTTCCTTCTTCTTTTATTCTCATGTGAATTTATTATGATTCGCTGCGATATCCCGTAATAATAAGATATGAGGGAGGATTTAGGAAACAAAGAAATATTGTTAATATTAGATGCAGTATGTAATGGATAGTTGAATCAAATAACAAACACAATGTAGCAATTGCCCTTCGGAGAGAGAGAGAGAGAGAGAGAGAGAGAGAGAGAGAGAGAGAGAGAGAGGGGTTAATATTTTTCCTGATTTTGACGACCCAATCTCACCCGGTCGTACCAACGTTCCTCATTTTTTCACCTGAAAGCATCCGGTGTATGATCCGTCAACTTCGCTTCTTTCATGCACTGTCTAAACACGACCGGCATAAAACTGACAAGCGAAACGGAGACAGCCCGCGAGCAATGTCAACAAACGCCAAGCGTGTTGCCATGACAACGCCAAAGAGGCGCATTTTGCTGTTGTGATATTATACAATATATATTTACACACATACACACACACACACACACATATATATATATACACACCGTGTGTGTGTGTGTATGTAGAGTTGTTAAGGTCTAAATCTTATACAGAAATTATTGTTTTAATTTTCATTGAGTTGTGTCGGTTCAGATATTATTAATTGGCATTATGTATCTCTCTCTCTCTCTCTCTCTCTCTCTCTCTCTCTCTCTCTCTCTCTCTCTCTCTCAACACCTTTAATTACACTTTTCTGAGGGTTTTTCGTTGGATAAGCTTCCTATCTTGCGTACTATCCGTTTGAGTGAAGCTAGAATATTTTCATATGTCATTGAGTAAATACTTAAATATTGGACTTATTTACTTACTTACAGTCCGTAATTTTTTTTTTTACTTCCTTTGCTAGTGGGCGTATTTAAAACGTTCTATCTCCTCATTATTTAAACGTTTTATCTCCTCATTATTTAAACGTTCTATCTCCTTTTGTAATTGAATATCAGTAAAATTATATATCTCCTGCAAAGAGACATGATGACCGCGGGAAGTTTATAGTGAAATTCACTACGCAAAATAGTGCTTATTTCGAGAGAAAGAAATTCTATTATATCATTCTTTACTTGAATTTACTTGAATATTCATTTATGCCATTAAATCAAATTAAAATAGAGAAAAAGAAACTTTTTTCTAAATCTTAAGAAGCGGTCAGAATGTATGACCCTTTTATACTTCTTTCTCCTGTCTTCAATATACAAATGTAAGTTGTTTCTTAATCAACAACACCAGGATGCCAGGAAACCTCAAATCAAGCAATCAATCGTAATCAACTCTTGGGACTTACATTCGTTATAACTGAAGCTCACTATCCTACCCCATCATACTTTCGTCTCACTTTCTTATGTGATGTCATTCATCTCATCACATACAGTTATGGGCATAAAAGTTTAACTTTTGTTTCTCCCATCTTGTAGTAAAGTACAGTTATGCGTAAAGTTTAGTTTTCTTGAACAATTTGGCAACACACACACACACACACACACACATATATATATATATATATATATGCACATACACACACACTCTGTACATACAGAAACACACTCACACTCACTTATATTTATAGCATATACTGTGTGTATATATATATATATATATATATATATACATGTATGTATGTATATACATATTATTTTGTCATTATTATTATCATCATTATTTTATATGGATAATTCAAACATTTCGTTGGAAAAATTAAAGTAACTAATAACTCTTATGCAGATTTCTTAGAAAAATATTTCTAAGCATATTTATGCATAACTAGCATCGTAAGCCTCAGAGACTGAGGTATTCATTTATACTATTGTAAAAGTAGTCTATAATTTCGGCTTCAAAGGCAGTCAGCCCAGAATAGCTTTTTTTTTTTCTATTGGACTCCAGGAGATCCATATACACCCCTCCCCCCAAAAAAGGAAGGTCTCCAGCCTTTGAACTGTTCAGCCGTCGGATCGGTCCTGTCTTTTGATCTTTATTTTCAATTATTTCTATCTCTCCTCTACAGTATATTTTGGAGTAGTCAGTTCTTGCTTTGTTCCTTGTCTGCTTTTATCTTTTTAATACTTCCTTTTTTATAGGAATTTTCATATAGGATTTTATATATATATATATATATATATATATATATATATATATTTTTTTTTTTTTTTTTTTTTTTTTTTCTGCGTTGCACGAGTCCCTGTTCGATAACTTGACATTTAACTTATTTCAAACGTAAACTTCAGTCATTTTCTCGTAAGCATTTTGGATTGTCAGCTTCACCGATTTCGTGAGTAAAAATCCCCTTCGATTCATACCCATATACTGTTATTATGATTAACATTTTATTATTAATAGGGGTAGTATTAGTAGATGCATAAACCATCAAACTTCACCTTTTTAGACAAGATTAATCATATCAATATTATGAAAGTTAGATTACATTTGCTGATCTTATACCATCTCCGTATTGCCAACGTAAATTTTCGAGGTTTTTCCTTTAGTACTTTGAAAACCAAGAGTCAATCTACACGCAACTCTGGCTTTTATGGTAACTCTTAAGATATCGAATTGATTAGGTTCCCCCAGTGAGTCAAGTCTATGTTGTAAGAGTTGAGATTGTTTAATCAACAACATGGAAATTAAATATCGGCCAAATCATAAAAAAGTAGATTAAACTGAAGTAAATTAAAGGTACTGTGACGAGCCATACTGTTTGTCAGAGGTTATTTCTGAACATTTATATTGAATCATGTGTAAATTTTTCTCGTCTATGAATATTGAAGAGAATTAAGAAATACAATTACCTTGTTAAAACCTGACCTAAGCTGCACCCAATTATTAGCTTCATATATAATTTCAGTTTTGCTGCCTATTCACCTTGTTATCCAAATTATTTTAACTATTCTCAGTGCAGGGGGGGGGGATATGTAGGGTGGTTTCCCATTTTTGCTATTTAGGACTGAATAGCCTCCATTTGATTTTTTTTTTTCTTTTTTTTTTTTTTTTTTTTTTTTTGTGCGCGCGTTCGCTGTAAATTTTACCCGAATTATGTATGCTCCTCTGGTGGTCTATGATGAATATGCTAGAAGTCTCCAGAGAGATTTTACACATATTAACTTCATTTTCGTATGCAAACATCAACAAAAGGTAAAAGATTACATCAGCATTGGAAACTAAGCCTGCTTGGTTTATTTATAATGCCAACTACTTCATGACCACGTAGGTATAATATTGATAATAATAATCATTATTATTATTATTAATTTTTTATTATTATTATCATTATCATTAATTATGATAATAATAATAATAATAATTATAATAATAATAATAGTAATATTAATGATGATGATGATGATTATTATTATTATTATTATTATTATTATTATTATATTATTATTAATAATAATAATAATAATAATAATAATAATAATAATAATAATAATAATTGTTATTATTATTATTATTATTATTATTATTATTATCATTATTATACAGTAGCATCGTGTTTTTGAAAGAATAAGGAAGCAACCAGTAGATAATGTGAGAGAATGTGAGAAAAAAAATTTGAAATGGAACGCGTAGGGAAAAGTTGAACGATGGAGATGAGTTGGTCTTGTGTGAGATTGGTGGTAGGCCTACCCATTCCAGGCCTCTTCCTCCCCATTACGCGAATAAGGCTTTTCATTATTGAAGGCGAGATTTCCCCGTCACCTGTCTGGTGAGTGACCAACACCTAATGATTTCCATCTAATTTTAGATCGAGACCATTGAGCCGAATTTACGGGTTGAAATTCAGAGTTGGTTTTGCTCATTTCTTGGTTATCGTCATCATCATCATCATCATTTTTCTTCTTCTTCTTTTTCTTCTTCTTCTTCTTCTTCTTCTTCTTCTTCTATCATCGTGATGGATGTCAAAATATTCGAGCCGTTGAATTGATCATAGATTTTTTTTTTTTATTAAGGCAACCGGTAAAAATAATTTTTAATCATCATTCAGGTCATGTTGTTGATTAGAATATTGGTCAATATCCTCGTAAATGCTAATTATTTTGTATTGGATTTCCCAAAAACATCGGTTCGTTTATCAATTTTAATAGTTTTTTTTTGTGTAAATTATTTATAATAATCGAAGAATGCTTTCAAGTTTCTCCCCCTCTCTCTCTCTCTCTCTCTCTCTCTCTCTCTCTCTCTCTCTCTAGGTTCTGTCATTTGCATTAAAGTGATGCTACCCCCTTCACCAATTTCTGAAATGAGTCTAGTAATAGATACCTTATCATCAGAATTAGAGTGCAATGAAGAATTTTGAAAACTGATGTTTGCTGATGATTTAGTCATTTTAGCAGACACGAAGAAAAATTGCAAGATGGGTATTTAGCCTGGAAAGTAGCCCTAGAAAACAAAGGTTTGAAGGTGAATATTGGGAAGACATTGCTAATGATTAGAAGTAGAGAAGGACATGAAGAAGTAAACATTCAAGTGAAAAGTAGTAGTGTTAAAATAGAACAAGGAGTGCGACTACTTGGGATCAATGATAACAGTGGAGGAGGTACTGGAAAAGCAGGGAGACAGAGAGTAATAGAAGAATGGCGAAAATGAAGAGAAGTAACTGGAGTTTTATTAGATAAAAAACACCCTTAATACTCCATATGAAGATCTATAATACAATTATTAGGCTTGTACTATTAGATGGGGCAGAAACTTCGTCACTTGAGTTGAAAGAGGTGGAACTATGTGAAAGAACCGAGTTTGAGGATGCTGAGATGGATTGCTGGAAAGAGAGCCAAGATACAAAAAGAATGTTTGGTATATGTAATGTAAAGGAGAAGGCTAGGGAAGCTCGTCTGAGATGCTATGGCCATGTAATTAGAAAAGAGGAAGTTGAACCAACCAATCAAGAGAGCCAGGGACATGCCAGTGTCGGGGAGGAGGAAATGGGTGGATGTGATGAAGAGGAATATGGGGGGAGAGGGTCTCAGGAAAGATGATGCAAGGAATAGAACTATATGGAGAAAGTTAACCCAAGCGCCGACTCTGCTATACAGTGGGACTAAGAAGGTCGAAACCAGAAGAAGACATACAATATGAACTATATATGGTCATTTTTACCTGTTAGTTCCCAAATTTTGGTTTTTATTTCTATGAAACCGAGAGAGGCCGTTTTGGCCAGAAACAAGCTTTTCCCAAGAAGAAGAGAAATTAAGATAAAAATTACTTTCCTTTATGCCAATCGGGGGCAACATGTGACCTGCAACTTGTTGTTCTGCAAACCTTAAGACATTCTAAGTTACTGAATTATAATTATTCATACCAATAATCCTCATTATTATTATTAAGATATGTCGTTTTTTTGTAAACGTTAATAGTAAGACAAATAAAACAAGGAAGATATTAAAAAAAAAAATCAGTATATGGTGGGGAAATAATATTTATTTCGTATGTGTATCATCATGTGCTCCTCACTTGCGTATGCTAAATTGAGGCCCACAGGAAATGGAAATTTGCCAAAGCTCATCTTAGGTGATAAGAAACAACGATGAAATTCATTTTACGGGTTCCTTGCGTTTTTTTATGACCACGTATAGTTAACATTTCATATTTCATCATTTAGAAATTTTAATATTTTCATGTGCATTTAAAAATATTTGCCTGGACGTCTGCCTGAAATGGAGCTTTTGTATTTAGATTTTAATTCACACGCTGAATCATTTCGCCGTTCCTCAATATTCTCTGCAGGTTTGAATATCTCATTTACGTTTGCAATTCCGTGCATTAAGGGAACGAGCTTAATGAAAATATAATTTGTGGAAGGTAGTAACTAGCTATTCCCAAAACTGCATTTTCATGTAATCCTTATTTTTATTTATTAAGAGAAAGAAGATAACGCATTAACAAGAAATATTTTTCCGTCTATTTATGGAATGTGTCATGGTAAGAGTGAATTACACTGCCGAAAATACTCAGAATACCTCTATAACCTTTTGAAATTTTCTGAGATTTACCCAACTTGATATAAAAGAAATAGAGTCATGGCGTCACTTATGCTAATTACAGTCTCTCTCTCTCTCTCTCTCTCTCTCTCTCTCTCTCTCTCTCTCTCTAAAGATGATATTTTAGCACACTGTACATGCCTCTCTCTCTCTCTCTCTCTCTCTCTCTCTCTCTCTCTCTCTCTCTCTCTTTCTTGCAGTGTCAAAACTCCAAGTTTCTTGAATGACGTTCGTCGTAAAGTTGCTTTGTCGTTCTTCTGAACCTTTTCAAATATTTCAGGACAAAAAAAAAAATTCAGTTAATATGTTTTTGTTGGTTTTATTCACTAAAAGTATAAACTCTAGTAAGGTAATTATGAAATGATATAAGATATTTGAGTGATGGTAACATTGAATTATATTTTTATAACCCGAAGTGCTTTAATGATATATCGAAATAGTCCACGGTAATTGCTGTTATAAATTTTACGAGTATAATCATACATTTCAAAGGATGTTTGGCACTTTCCTTCAATGTATTAAATGTATTTTTAACCCTGCCTTTGTGATTTTATTAACGAGTGTTTTTTTATATAAATTTAAAAAACTGATTAAAACTGGAATCCTTCTCTCCTCTCCCTGCACCAGTGATGAAGTAATTACCATGGTAATCTGTCGGTAGGACGTGTGTTTACTTGTGGTTCCCTCCTAATCTGGAATGTGTTTGCTCAGATCATCGCACGGGAAGCAATAAGCGTCTTAGGTCCTTTCACAAATATAATTTCATCAAGATTATATTAACTTGAAAAATATTTTCGTAGGGTTTTTTCGGGGGGTTGTGGGGGGGGGGGGGCACTAGATTCTCTAACTCATAATTCTGTGTTGGGATATTCTATTCGAAATTATTCTTCCCTTTTCTATTGATTGTTTATTACGAAATTATTATTCCCTTTTCTATTGATTGTTTATTACGAAATTATTCTTCCCTTTTGTATTGATTGTTTGTTACGAAATTATTCTTCCCTTTTCTATTGATTGTTTATTACGAAATTATTCTTCCCTTTTGTATTGATTGTTTGTTACGAAATTATTCTTCCCTTTTCTATTGATTGTTTATTACGAGATTATTCTTCCCCTTTCTATTGACTGTTTATTACGAAATTATTCTTCCCTTTTCTATTGATTGGGTATTACGAGATTATTCTTCCCTTTTCTATTGATTGTTTATTACGAAATTATTCTTCCCTTTTCTATTGATTGTTTATTGCGTTTACATTTCTTGCACATTTGAATCTAGTTCCCTTCAAGTTCAAGTTATTTTTTTTTTTTATATTTTAGTGAAGATCTTGTCGATATGTCATCGGATATTAAGGCTATATTATTTTTCTTATCCATACTAGTAAGTCAGCACAACAGAAATTTTTCCTTGGAGGGTCTCAGGAATGTAATCAAAATGACAACTGATAATAAAGTAGGTAACCAAGGTATTCCCCCTCTCTCTCTCTCTCTCTCTCTCTCTCTCTCTCTCTCTCTCTCTCTCTCTCATCATTAGGTAATAGAGTAAATAACTTTGATATACAGCAGTTTTTTGTTTCTTTGTCTTGAAACATCATTATACCCGTAGGTAATTCACGTATGAGATTATGAATTAGAATAAATGTAACCAATTACCTAAGAGTTGAAAAAAAGACTCCTTTCTTCTTCGACAGAAACCGAGAAGTCTTTTATAAAGTTGGCTGGTTTTAAATGATCGATCCGATGAAATGAAGCGAGAAATTTCACTGGATTAAGATAATGAAGTCCCAAGACGGTAACCTACACAGTGAGGTGGAAGTCCTTGGGAGGATGCGCCAGTTTCATCTACTTCGGCATCAGAGTAGAATCTAAAACATATGTATAGCAAGGGTCTTTAGATAAGTATATTTAAAGGGCCTTTAAATAATTATATTTAAAGGGCCATTAAATAAGTATATTTAAAGGCCTTTGAATAAGTATTTCTAAAGGGCATTTGAATAAGTATATTTAAAGTATATATACGGACAAAATTCTAGTACTTTTTTCATAACTAGGAAAAAATAAAGTTAATGGATTTTCTCTAAAATACTGATTTTTTCTGATTCAATGGAATGAAATATAAATTTTACACATTGTAGAAAAGTGAATAAGAGTTATAAAGATGAGCAGTGCAATGAAACTTACGATACTAATGACAAGGTTTAATCCTTTCTATGAAATGTTGTTTTATGTATTTTACTTAAATTATTAGAGATTACTTTTTTATACATTATTATTATTATTATTATTATTATTATTATTATTATTATTATTATTATTATTTTTATTATTATTAATTTTATTATTAGTATTATTATTATTATTTAATTAAAGTAGTTGTAATTGTATTGGTGTTAGTAGTAGTAGTAGTAGTAGTAGTAGAAATTACCACCCATTTTACTAAAACGAACTAGTATACCATACATCGGTGTATCATAATGCAACGGAATACTTTTAAGTTATACCTTAAAATCACTTAAGCACAGTTTTTGACATATGTCATTGACCAAAATAGATGTACATCATAGAATTTTAATAAAAAATAAATAAACCTATGAGAAATAGTCTTTTTACCGTGAAACATTGAATAGTTAAGCATCAGGGACTTTACTTTGACCAAGATAAGGTCAATCTTAATTCCCACTGAATCTATGAATTAACAAATGCGAAGCATGGAATTTCGGCCAATCATAAGGATACGTCGTAAACTATTTGTAACAATATCTTCCTCTCGGAGTAATCCCATAAAATTCCTAAGTATTTTGCACGTTTTTCAAAATGTTTTTTTTTCGTGAACTGTATGTGTTTTGACGAAATTAAAGCCTCTATGATGTTGGTATTTGTATAGTAATTAGATTCACCATTTCTTGTCAATATGGCATTCGTCATAGTCTTAATCTAGACGTTGTTAGGTGAAGGTACTGTAACTTGATAAATCAGGTACCAACATCTCTTATTTATACTTTATGTAGGATGGAAGCGAGGTACATCTCTATTAATAACAAGTACCTTGTTCAAGATGATAGTATTTTTTTTTGGTACTTTTGTGCGTAGAATATATTTTTATATTACATCCGTGTATTTAATTTTGTATATTCCGGTTCTATTGTCTGCTTTATCTATGAAAGTATTAACTTACGAAGGATACTTTTGAAGAAGAAGAAGGAGAGAGAGAGAGAGAGAGAGAGAGAGAGAGAGAGAGAGAGAGAGAGAGAGTTCAAAGTTAACTATACTGTAAAAATATTTTATGTTGAAAATCGGTAAGCAAATCATCAGTATACTATGACAATTTGCATAAATGAATGCTTACAAATTAAATCCTATAATAGAAAACAACTGTAAGTGATAAGGATACGGAATTAAAATGTTAACACTTCAACAGTAAAAGGCGCTTTAGTAAATGTCAAATGATCATTCCTTAAAGTAACTTTAAATGCTCAGGCATAAAAGAAAGCCTGTGCTAGTTTTGAATTTAATCATAATCTGAATTTAATGAGCGTCTAATTCTTTATCTCATAAATAGTTTTCAATTAATTTACAAACAAATGAATAAATTAGATATAATCTTAATGAATATGTTGATTTATTAATTATAAACTGATCGAGAGATTTTTAAATTATATAAAGCAGGTAGAAATAAGGGGACAAAGTGTTGGCGTTTGCGATCATGTAAAGAAGTATTGGTAATGCTTCTAGTCATGAGTATTGTAAGACAACAAAATCAAATAATCACTTGCTTGAGGGTACACCCAGGCACACTATTCTATCTGATTTCTTTCCTTCTTGTTTTGTTAAAGTTTTTATGGTTTATATAGGAAATATTTATTTTAATGTTGTTACTCTTCTTAAAATATTTTATTTTTCCTTCTTTCCTTTCCTCACTGGACTATTTTCCTTGTTCGGGGCCCCTGAGCTTATAGCGTTCTGCTTTTCCAACTAGAGTTGTAGCTTAGCAAGTAATAATAGTAATAATAATAATAATAATAATAATGATAATAATAATACTTATGATGAGGAACGGCTTAATTTCTTCTCATTGCCATATCGGTCTCTCTCTCTCTCTCTCTCTCTCTCTCTCTCTCTCTCTCTCTCTCTCTCACTAAGAACATTATGCTGAAAATTGACTTTGTGAATCTTCAAGAATTTTACCTAAAAAAAATATAGCTTAATTATAATAATTTATTATATATGTGTATTTATATGTATGTATGTATATATATATATATATATGTGTGTGTGTGTGTATATATGTATATATATATATATATATATATATATATATTTACAAACATAATGTATATGCGCAATAGACCACAATGAATGAAATTAAAATACAGAATTATAAACCTCACATTGTATATGTTTGTAATATTTCTAATTTGTAATTCCACACATGTATGTATGTAAACGTATATATAGTAGTACATAAATATGGCTAAATGAGATATGTTTTAAGGAAATGGTAAATGACTTGTGCTATGTGATTTGTGATTTGTCATTTCTTGTGGGATCACAAAAGCCATTTAAATAACCCGAACTTGATGGGAATAACCAAGTTATTTCTCAACTAGCCAACTATGTGTGTGTGTGTGTGTGTGTGTTTTTTTTTTTTTTTTTTTTTTTTTTGAGAGTAAAGGACAAACGTATGTGTGAGAAACACAGAGAATGGAGTAGACATGAATTAGGTATACTCAAGGAGGCTTTCTAAAGCCGATTTGAGGACCTCAAGAAAGAAATCAATAATATGATATTGTTCATGATTCCATCTTCTGTATCGACGGGTGTAGTGGAATTCGAAGCTCAGCTTGAAGTGATTGATCTTCATAATGATGACACTCTTTGTACCCATTATAATGAAAGGTATTTTTTCCCCTTTTATCAATGTTTGGCTAAACATCAATTTATATACTTTACAACCAATCTGTCTAAGCAAGCTCATTTGACCCTAAATGTACATGTGAACAAACATTGTTTGTTCATTCAGGAAAGAAATGAAAAAACGCACTAGGGTAGGTGATACAAATTTGCCTTTTTTATTAAGACTGGGAAGACTGCAAAATTCCACCTTAGCTTAAATGAACTTGTTCATGAATCCCAGTTTCAAAAATCGCATTTGAAAATAACAGGTGAGCAATTGTGTTTTTACCAATAAATATCTGCACCCTATTTATTATATTTTATGTAAATTGTAGTTGCCCTTAATTAGGTATGAAGATATGGCCTGACTAGGTAAAAAGGTATTGCACCCCTGTTTTAGTAGCTATTGGAATCGTAGTTTTCTTTTCCAAGTAGGATCGTATTTTAGATAAGAATATTAGAAATTTGTGTGACAATAGTGATGATGATGGTAATGATAATGTTAATAAGAATAATGTTAGTAAACGTTATAATAACAGCAAACGTTTAAAGAAGCTAGATGTTAAAGTAGATATTAAAAACGTTAGAATATAAAAAGAGTTGTTCCTCATATATACACATCCGTAAAGGTCAATGAGAGATTTATTTCAGAAGTAGATATTCTTTTTCAAGGGTTTGCGCACTTTGGAATGTTAAATTAAGAGGCAAATCCGTCCTGTTAATTAGGTTTTTAAACTATAGGAGCTTGGTCCATTTTCAGAATTTTACTCTTCTTTAAAACCCCTTTTCCATCTTTTAAACCATTTCGATCTGGGGATTCAGGTTCGCAAGGCCGTATAGCACTTATATATATATATATATATATATATATATATACATACATACACATACACATACACAATGTGGTTGTGTATAGATTTATGATACTGCATTATCCTCTAAACTATATCTTGGTAACTACCGAAATCGGTACGATGCACATAATGATTTATTTTTCCTAGTTATTTTACTTGAATACTCACTGTACGCCAGGCATTTCACAAGAAAATACTCAACTACCAAAATGTTAATGAATAAATCTCAGCAATAGAAATATCGCCACATTTCTAAAAAGTAATCGAGAAGATAAGGAGGAAAGTCCCCTTTTATAATCAAGGATTTGAAAAGGCCCCGAGATTAGATCTGTCTCAGCAAGTCACTTTGGGGAAAAAAATGGTCTGAAAGTTTGTGTCCAACTTCATTCAAGAAACCGGAGGTTGTGACACTTGACGAGAGAGAGAGAGAGAGAGAGAGAGAGAGAGAGAGAGAGAGAGAGAGAGAGAGTATGACTGATGTTATGAAATAAAAAGAAACTTTTTTTCCAGTGGTAAACATGTTCAAGAATTCGTTAAGGAGTAGGGCCAATGAAGCCAGCGTCTCTCTCTCTCTCTCTCTCTCTCTCTCTCTCTCTCTCTATGTATATATATATATATATATATATATATATATAACATAATGAATTAAGCGCTTCCTTGTGCTCTTCTCCAGTAAATAGAGTAAAGCTAATATCCAGTGAAACCACAAAGCATCTTTCCTTTCCATTTGTGTCACATTCTATGACTCTCATTTGCATTATTTAAATCCTTTTCATATAGTAGGGCGAAGTACAACATTGTCTGAGAATGCAATGCAACTTGAAATGGTTTTGCAGAATATACCATGTGTGATGTGCATGTTAAATACATAAGCCATTAACTGGTAATTAATGGTTGGTAGTCTCTTGAAGATTCAGCCTCTTCTTTTTTTTTTTCTTTTATGTGTGTGTGTATTCGTTGCTTCCATATTGATAGGGGATCGTAATATTGAATATTGAGCGCAGATAATAGATTTATTGGCTTTCCCTCCAGTTGACGAGATTTGAATGATTAGAAATGAACATAATTATGTATTCCGGATACTTTTTAAGGGCTTATGGTCTTGCACTTTACCGTTTTCATTTAAAAAAAAATGTGCTATGCATTAATCAATGCCTTTCTTTTGGTATATCATGAATGTTTTTGTGGTTAAACAAGCTTTTTCTTTCAACAATTTTGCATATAAATGTTAATTAGAATGAAAGTTCATGCTAAACGTACTGTACTAAAGTATGCTTTTTTTCATGAATGAATAACGACAAATGAATCAATAAACTCTATTTTGATGAAAACTTGTAGATATTTTTTCAACAAAATTTTCAAATATTCAGCGCGAATACTTTGAGATCATGGAATAGAAAAAGAGTATCGGCAATATCATACTGCAACTGATTTTGCCGTTTTGATAATTATGATAATAATGATGTTAAGGATTGAGACTCATGCGTACATTGATGGATAGGAATTATGAATGGAACCCTAATGATTAATGGGAAGATGGGACTCACCTGAAGGTGACTTTATCAAGTCAGAGTCAGTGACAAATCACCTGCGGGGAACTTGTTATTGATTGAGATAAACCACAATAACGTGATTGCGGCGTAATTGTTATCTTCGTTCTTTATATCGTTTTTTTTATATCTTTTGAATAGCGTAGGGTTACAAAAGGTGATATTTAAGAAAATTTACATATAAAGCTATTAGATATTCAAGAACAAACAATGAATGCAAGGGTAAAAAAAAGGTGATATTTAAAAAAAAAATTACATATAAATCTATTAGATATGCAGGAACAAACAATGAATGCAAGGGTAAAAAAAAGGTGATATTTAAAAAAAAATTACTTATAAAGCTATTAGATATTCAGGAACATAAACAATGAATGCAAGCAATACAATCTATATTCTGCCATATGTACGAAGCATGTGAATAATCATAATAGTTTCGCAAAGGCACGGACTAATAATGTGGCTCTTTTAATTTCATTTTGAATCGAAGTAATTCTCTCATAATGCAATTTTTCTAAAATCGTAGGTGATAAAAGGCATCCTTTCGTTATGGGATTCCTTCCACAGTAAGTTAGATGAAAAAGGAATATTAATCTTACAACGTGAACGCATCATTTCTTAATGAAAATGTAAACTTAACTCTCTCTCTCTCTCTCTCTCTCTCTCTCTCTCTCTCTCTCTCACACACACACACACACACCTTTTCTTCCAGAAGTGTCAAAACTTTCGATCTCCTGAATGAAGTTTGAAAATAAATTTCCCATTTTTCTGAACTGTTTTTGTGAGATCTGTCAGTGTAAACTTTCTTAATCATCCCTTTTAGAATGAATAGTTCTTCTTTATCAGTTTTATGTTTTAAATCTCTTGTCATTGGAGGTCTAATTAATCTTCAGACTTTTCTTAGCTGTTATATATGATGTGGAATACATATCTATTTATTTAAATTTGAGTCTTGTGTATATACTCTTAATATGAGCATTCATTTCTGAAATGTTTTTTTAACAAGATATGATAGTAAGAAGCCAATTTAAAGCATGGAGTTAAGTGTCATGTAAATAAGGTTTGAATATGTCCTTTGAGAGTGAATTGATAGTAATTTGATTAAGTTAATGTTACTTTCAGTAAGTTGAAAATACTCTCGTACACTCGGATGCGTTATGTGAGTTAATTTTCTTTTATATATACGACTTATAATTATTTTACGATAATGATAATTGGGGAGGAGTTTGGTGCCATAAAGACAGTATAACAATGTTGATTATACAACTATTTTGATATTATTGAGTTTATGTAGATCGTTTATGTATCTTCTAGTATTATATACATTAACGTTTACTTCATTTGGACGAGAAAAAATATTTAGTATTTGGTGGTTTTATCATGTTCCGGTGAAAACGTTCTTAGAGTTATAAATATTATATTGCAAGTTGCACTAGATTCTTGGCTAGGATAGGAAAGGTTTTTACCTGACGGGGGACCCTATTGACTGATTGATTAATTGAAAGTGATATGGGCACTAGGCAGAGGGGGGGGAGGGCGTTAAGTATTAAGTGTCAACTGTCGTGCCTGATATGATGGTAGTTTCATGTATAGAGGTGCTCTCTCTCTCTCTCTCTCTCTCTCTCTCTCTCTCTCTCTCTCTCTCTCTCTCTCTCTCTCTCTCTCTCTCTCTCTCTCTCTCTCTCTTTCTTTGTATTTGCATCGGTGGCTCTCATTGTTTTTAATATGGTTGGGAGAAAATAATTCTCTTGTACCGCGTTGATGCTGTGAATGTGTCGGTCGACAAGGAAACAAATGTGTCAGCGATTTAGGGCATGGTCTGTGATTTCTGTTTGTTATTAAATCTCCGCTTTCAGGTCTTCTGTAGTACTTGAGATTAAGATAGTTCATTTTTGAAGTCTGCAGGAGAGAGGCAGATGATATTTCAATTCATGAGTGGCGGCATATGTTATGTAAACACTTATTTTATGTTTTTGTTGAGTAACTGGCTGTTATCGTCATTATTGATACTAATAAAACTACGAAGAAAATAGCAGTGTAAAAATATTTGGTATTGAACACAAAAATTTGCTAATGATATCAAACTGGCTGTTATCATCATTATTATTGATATTAAGAAAACTTCGAAGAAAATAGCATAGTCAATAAAATTTTAGTGTTGAAAAAAAGAAAATTCTAGTGATGTCATCATTTGTAATGTAATTTTTAGGTTAAGTCTCAAATTCCATACAGATTCAAATGCTTCCGCGGATACTCAGCTTTGCCTTGCACAGGTTCACGGTGTGGTTGCAACAAACCACGGCCAATAGAGAGAACGTTTCGATTACAGCCCCCCCCCCCCCATCCCCCCCAAACCCCCCCCCCCCCATACGATCTGGGAGGAATACGTAACATGCTACGAAGCATCCACTTAACTGATGACCAGTAATTTGAAATTAAAGACCAATCAAGCGTTGGTAACTGCCTCGTCTTCTTATTCTGTCGTTTTAACATTTGACTCCTTTTTTCGTTATTTTGATTACGCTATTACTATGGTTTTAAACATTTGATTTTCTTTGTGTAAAACATTTCATTCCTCACCTTGAGCAGTACTTTGGAAAAATAGAGAAAGGCCCGTACTAAGAGTTTACAATTATTATTATTATTATTATTATTATTATTATTATTATTATCACTGTTGGTATCATTATTATTATTATTATTATTATTATTATTATTATTATTATTATCACTGTTGTTATTATTATTATTATTATTATTATTATTATTATTATTATTATTATTATTTGTTGTTTTGTTCATTTATTATTTTTGGAATGTTTGCGAAAGGATACAAAAGTTGCTCATCCTTAGCATAGGAATGCTGTCACTGAACCGTATTACTAATGTTATTCAAATAGATGTTCCTACATTGATAACTGCACAGGAGGCAAGCAGAGCTCCTTCAGCAGCCTCTTGAGAATACAGGTAATTAACTGGCTTTGATATTTCAAAAGGACCAGTGTTTACTTGAACGTGTAATCTATAGCCTGTTTACTTTAGATCAGCTTTGGAGAAGCACTAATTATGACGTAGAGGAATATGAGATACATTATTGATTCTTAGCTAAGAGATGAAACAAACTTCTTTGATACACACACACACACACACACACACACACACATATATATATATATATATATATATATATATATATATATATATATATATATATATATATATATATATATATATATATATATATATATATATGTATGTGTGTGTGTGTATCATCTCCTCCTATGCCTGTTGACGTAAAGGGCCTCGGTTAGATTTCGCCAGTCGTCTCTATCTTGAGCTTTTAATTCAATATTTCTCCATTCATCATCTACTTTGTTCTTCATAGTCCTCAGCCATTAGACCTAGGTGTTCCAACTCTTCTAGTGTGTTGTGAAACCCAGCTGAACATCTGGTGATGTAATCTCTTGAGAAGTTCGAAGAACAGGCCCCAAACATTTCCATCAATCTGTAATTATGATCTCATTCACATATGGCACTCGAGTAATCTCTCTTATAGTTTCATTTGTAATCCTGTCCCGCCATTTAACTCCCAATATCCTTCTTAGGGGTTTGTTCTCAAATCTACGATATCTGTTGGAGATTGTTTCATTGTCATACCATGGCTCATGTCCATACAGTAACACAGATATCACTAAATTGATATATAATCTGGTTTGTAGATTTAATTTTAGGTGATTTGATTTCCAAATTTTACTTAACCTGGTTTACTTTTTTCAATCTTTCCCTAAACTCTGATTTTTAAAACCTGTATTAGAGATCATAGTTCCTAAATACTTAATGATGCAACCTCATTAACCCTTTCTCCTACTAAGGATATTTCATCTTCCATTGCATTTTCCTTTCTCATCATCTCTGTCTATCTTCTATTTATCTTGAGCCCAACTTCGTGTGATATTTCATACATCCAGGCAAGCAAGCATTGCAAAATCTGTGGTGTTCTGCTAACAAGCAGCATTACCAATCCTTCTCCCATCTCCGACTGTTCTCCGCATGACAAAATCCATGAGGAGGATAAACAACTTAAGTGACAACACATTCCCTCGAAGCTTTAACAAGTGTATCTGGTTTAGTTGAATTAATCCCTAACTTGATCAATTAATGAATAGATTTTGAGGAAATTTATGTTGTCGTTTGTAAGAATCTTGAAAAACGTCTGGTATTTTAAATTTAGTAAGGAACCAGTGTGGAACACTCCAGGCGCATGTGTCTGTGTCTATAATATTTCTAGAGTTGGCAATGCCATCCATTGAGTTTATTATTTACTCTTTAGTTCATCATAAATTGTCCTTTGTGATACTTATTCAAAGATTTGTTGTTCTAATAAGTCTTTCAATTAAACTTTATAAATTTGAAAGCCTGACTTTGCTTAGAATTAGGGGGATGAAAACATTATATATATATATATATATATATATATATATATATATATATATATATATATATATATATATATATATATATATATATGTATGTATGTATGTATATATATATATATGTATGTATATATATATATATATATATATATATATATATATATATATATATATATATATGTGTGTGTTGTGTGTGTGTGTGTGTGTGTGTGTGTATGTATGTATGTATGATGTGTATATATATATATATATATATATATATATATATATATATATATGTGTGTATATATATATATATATATATATATATATATATATATATATATATTATATATATATATATATATATATATATATGTGTGTGTGTGTGTGTGTGTGTATAATAAAGATAATAATAATAATGATAATTAATAATTGTTAATTGTTAATTTAATAATTGAATGATAATAATAAAAATAATAATAATAATAAAGGGCCTTAATTGAACAACGAACTCGCTTCTGGGCACGCTTTCTTCAAAGGCTGGAGAATGTGGAAGTCGTTTTACTTTTTTCATTCTCCCAAAAATTGTTGACAAATTTCGTCGCTCGATGGAGCGGAATAATGCGGCTTTAACCCTTCACATCATCAAATTAGGTGACAATGAACAGCAGAAGAGAAATATGAAAGAGGAAAAGGAAAAAAAAAAGAAAAGTTTTTTGGAGAAACTTTAGATGAAAAAGATAGAATTAGGCTGCAACACTTTTGATGTTTTTATAATTTTTCATTCTTTCTTTTTGTATAGATATTCTTAATATTTTTCAGTCTTTTTATATTTCTATTCAATTTTGTTTTTTTATTAAAAGCTTTGTACCTCACATTGTATAGAAAAGTTTCTTTCATGTCATCAATGGCATGCACTGTTTTTATGTATTAATAATCACGCATATTTTCATTTACATTAGCACTTAACTTTTTATCCTTTTTACGTTTGTGCTTCGGAGCCGTCAGAAGTGACCGCAAAAATATCATGATTATTCAAATGCCTCGTACATAAGGCAGCATATAGATTGTATTGTTTATGTTACTTGTGTATGTTCATTGCTTCCTGTATGTATTACTTGTTTATGTTCAGTGTTTCCGGAATGTATAATAGCTTTATATGTAAACAAATATATTCTCTTGCTTTGGCCCTATTCTTTTCAGAAGATGAAGAAAAACAAGTTACAAATAATAAAGCTGACGAATACGGATATAACATAAGTCAATTTTCAATGTAGTCTACTAAGTAAAAGAGGGTATACAGATTTGCTTTGTTAAATTTCGTTGTCAAAAAATACGGTAAGATATATACAAGTTACTTATTCCTGATTTCGTTTAAATTACATTAGCTGAATAACTTGTTCAAACGCAGTGCTACCCGAATGTTAACAGTTGTCTATAAGACATTGGGCTGCTGGTATAAGTATGCCACTTGTGGTGGTATTACCGTTAGAGAGTTTTTGGCCAAATAGTATTGCTTTACATTGGATACCTCTCTTGTTACGGCTCATTTTTTCCTGTGCCTGCACATACACCGAATAATCTGGCCTATTCTTTACACATTCTCATTTATCCTCATATACCTGGCATCACTTGAATAACTGAAAAATTCTATTTCACCCAAAGGGTTAACTTCACTGTGATTATTCAGTTGCTACTTTCCTCTTGGTAAGGGTAGAAGAGACTCTTTAGATAGGGTAAGCAGCATTTTTTGGAGAATGACACTACAAAATCAAACAATTGTTCTCTAGTTATGGGTAGTGCCATAACTTCTGTACCATGGTCTTACATTTTCTTGGGTTTGAGTTCTCTTGCTTGAGGGTACACTCAGACCTTTTTCCATGTTTCCTTATTTCCTTTCCTCACTAGACTATTTTCCATGTTGAAGCCCTTAGGCTTCTAGCATCAGGCATTTACAAGTAGGGTTGTAGCTAAGCTATTAATAATAATAATAATAATAATAATAATAATAATAATAATAATAATAATACTGGGAAAAGAAACATCTTTGTTTTGAGCTGAACGCAAATAATTATTTGAACCGATTAAATTTCTTTTATGTTACTATTTTTAATATGTTTTGATAAAGTTAGTGAGCTTTACATAAACTGATTTAATTGAATATCATTAAGCTCACACGTAGCCGGCGATAGAAAGAAAAAATGCTTTACTTCCCGTAATGTAACCGAACGTAACTTTAGGCAGCAAATTCTCTGTACCTAACTTGAATTATTATTATTATCATTATTACATGCTTTGCTATAACCCTAGTTGGAAAAGCAAGATGCTATAAGCCCAAGGGCTCCAACGGGATAAAATAGCCCAGTGAGGTATGGAAACAAGGAAACAAATAAACTACACGAAGAGTAATAAACAATCAAAATAAAATATTTCAAAGACAGTAACAACATTAATTAAATTAGATTTTTCATATTCAAATTATAAAAACTTCAAAATAACAAAAGTTTAAAAAATAAGATAGAGTGTACCCTCAAGTAAAAGAAGGCTATGGCACTACCCAAGACTAGAGAAGAATGGTTTGACTTTGGAGTGCCCTACTCCCAGAAGAGCTCTTCTACCCTTACCAAGACCAAAGTAACCACTAAACTATTACGTTGTACTAGTTAACCCCTTGAGCGAAGAATATTTTTTTGGTAATCTCATTGTTGTCATGCGTATGAGGTCAGAGAAGAATGTGCAAAGAAGTGGCCAAACTATTCGGTGTACGTATAGGCAAAGACAAAATGAGCCGTAACGAAAGACAGGGATTCAATATAGTATTGTCTGGCCTGTCAAAGGACCCAGTGACTCTCTAGTGGTAGTATCGTAACGGGTGGCTGGTGCGCTGGCCAACCTACTACCTACAATTGGCACTATATGAGGGAGGGACTGAAAGGGTAGGGTGGTGGCGGAGTTTGTTGCAACAAAACTTACAGCAATTGAAGTAATTGCAACGCTTTTGTTGCATTTAGACTGGATTAGCTTTATCACTTATTGTCTAGAGCCGGATGTAATGAATTAAAACGTGGAAAGTTTTGGCTTCGGTCATGAATTACCTCGATTGATTTTGCATTTATTTCTGTATTGATTTTTTTATTTATTTATAACACACACGTATTGCGTATTTTATTACTATAGATGGCATTGAGATACTTTGTATTTGCACATACAAATATGCAATATATGTATATATGTGCATAAATATACACAGCATATATATATACATATATATATATATATATATATATATATATATATATATATATATATATATATATATATATATATATATATATATATATACACACACACGGGATATTCATTAAAGATTTCCCTTGACCCACTTAGGATTATTATATTTGACTAAACTTTCACCTGTTCAATGGTACATTAGTGTATAGGTCACATGATTATTTGCAGCACTTGAGTCACAATGCTTCCTTTTTTACAGGTGTTAGATTAGAGTAAAGTTGTAACTATGGACCCAGTCGAGTACCGAGCAGTGATCAGTTTTCTATATTTGAAAGGTCGGACGCCGAAACAGACCTTCGAGGAAATGAAACAATCTTATGGAGAACCTCCCCCTTCAAATGATGTTGTAAAACACTGTCATCGCCAGTTCAAATGTGGCCGAACATATGTCAAAAGAGTGCCAGTTCCTGGACACCCCCATTCTGACATTTTGGAAGACGACTGTGTAACTGCTCGTCAGTATGGCAAATTGTTAAGATAGATGTGTATGATCTGTGGAAAAAATCATTCAGGATCATTTGTACGTGCATAAGGTATCTGCACGGTGGATTCCCAGATTCCTTACTCTTTTTCAGAAGCAGGAACGAGTGTATTGCTCCAAGGCTCTTTTGGGCATGTGCTAACAAAACAGAAGGTCTTTTTTTACATACTCATCACACATGGTGAAACATGGGTCCATCACTGTGATCCTGAGACTAGAGTCCAGTCTATGCAGTGGAAGCACTTTGACTCCCCACTCCCAAAGAAGGAAAGAGTGCAACCCTCAGCAGGAAAGGTCATGGTTACCGTCTTTTGGGATCAGCACGGTGTACTGATGACGGATTTCCTGGCCAAGGGTACCACAAATACTGGACCTTACTATGCTTCACTACTGCGTAAATTGCGAGAATCCATCAAACTCAAAAGACGCTGCATGCTGACTAGAGGAGTCTGACTCCTGCAAGACTCTGCTCAAGTTCACAACTTGCATATCACCCAGACAGTAGCGCACTCTTGTAGACATGAAATTCTTCCTCAACCCCTTATTCTCCTGACCTGGCACCATCTGACTTTCACCTCTTTCCAACTATGAAGTCATTTTTGAAGGGAACACGTTTTACAGATGATGAGACACTGATTTCCAAGGTGGAGTCATGGTTTGAGGCTTAACCCGTCGAGTTTTACAGACAAGTTCTTCAGATTTGCATAAAACGATGGAAAAAATGCATATCCCTGGGTATTGCCTAAGTAGGGAAAAACTAATAACTGTTCCAAGATTTGTCTGTCTATGTCTGCTAGAAGTAGGTCAGGGAAGATTTTTAGTGAACGCCCCTCGTAGGTATATATATATATATATATATATATATATATATATATATATATATATATATATATATATATATATATATATATATATATATATATATATATATATCATTTTATGTATATGAATATATGTGAGTGTGCTCACGTATATTACACATATGTATATATACCTATACTTCTTTCATGTTTTCGCAGTAGTTTCTATTTCCCATATAGAAACAATGTAGCATTTCAAAAAATTTCTATAAGAAAAAAAAATGATATTTTCATGTCACCTTCTTCTTGGTGTGGTTATCAATTATAGCGGAATATATATCTCCATTCCACGCTAGCTCTAAGACGTTGCATAAATGATAATTATTTCTGTTTTCTCTCTTATGGAATGACGTTGTTTTTACCAATTGACAAATAGACTAATCCAAAATATCATTTGTCTTGAAGTTGTTTTAGTGTAGCTACCTCGTCCGGGTCGTTACTTGTTGGACACCAGCAATTAAATTTGTGTTGTATTATCCTCCAGCTAAGCTGTATTGTGGCCTGTTCCACAAGAGTATTAACAGCATCTGGTGCTTTGTTAGCGTTTGATATAACAACGTTAAACGCTCGCAGTCAGACTCGTTCGGTTTGCATTGAAGTGAATGGAGGAAATAGCAATGAAACACACCGATGATGAAATCGTAAGCGGTGATCACTAAGTAGGAGGTTTAAAGATATGCTGATTGTAGGGGATGAGGAAACAAGAGCAGCGCATGAAATGTCTAATGCAACGACCATTGAAATTGGAACTCATGACTTCGTCCTCAACCGATCACTTAAAATATAAAAGTGTTTCATGTACTTAAGAAATAGTAATATGTTGGAGAGATAAGATAAAGTAAGTGGCAGGGATACATTTGAAAAGAAATGACGTTTTGAAAGAAATATGTCAAAAAGTTGCTTGAAGAAAATAGGATATAAAAAAGTAAAGAGCCAAAATTAATGTTTGTTAAATTCTCCGCAGAAAATACTCTGGTTATGTGATAACTTCTTGCCATTACGAAGTCGGGTAAATCGTCATAAGTATTGTTTCACTTTGAATTAGAGGATCTCTGTTAGAAATTCTTAGAGGTTACTTTACATTTTTTCCATCACTGTGGATCTTGGTGAAGGAATAGTATTCCATTGTTACATATCTCTTATTACGAAGAAGATATTTCAGATCCCTAATTTATCAGTCGTTTTGTTCTGCCACGTGGTAATGAAAGGCTACCTTCTGGCAAATTGGAGAAACGTGATAGTGGATATTAAATTATTACTGTTTTTTCCTAACTTCTTTTTTTCGAAATATGATACGACCTATTTTTTACCTTTCGTATACTTCACTATAATAAAAAACCGTAATTTTAATCGGAAATTCTCCGTAAAAATATACTGTTCTGAGCTGTATTTCGGTAAAATACAGGCAACCTTAATTTGACCATACTCTGCTATTATCTTTTACGGCCTGGCGACCGTATTATCGGTCCAATTTCGTCAATATATTCGTTTTAAATGCTTAGCAACATTTATTCCAAGATTTTGATCGTATTTAGTGCAAATTTTTAACATTTGGTATTTATGTTTATACTATTATTTTAATTAAGAGAATATTGTACTGCAACACTACGATTTCAAAGTCACAGAGAATTGGCTAACTTGCATTAAATTAGAAAGTCTTATTGCAGAATGGCTAACTCCTGTTAACAGTAAGTGCTACCGGAATCTACATCTTTTTAAATAAAGTTAAATAGAAAAATTACCTATATAGGTAACTATAGTTTGACATTTGATTGATAACGAATTGGCTAAATTTAGAAAATGGCTATTTTCATATCAGTTGCCATGGACCTGGTAGGTAGATGAGTTTGGATTTTTGATAAAAAACAAATATGTATGTATATATATATATATATATATATATATATATATATATAAATAAATAAATTACCGGGAGCCTAAATTCTAAGAAACTTTGCCGGTTTATAATTATGTTCACTTAGGTCGACATTTTACGGTAAAATAATTCATTTGCATTTTTTACTCCCAGGCATATTTATACACAAATTAAAGATGGTTTTGAGCTAGTATGGTCTACAAGATGACAATGAGTATCGAATGGTCATTCCTGAATATAAAATGAAGGGAAATAGGGCTGAGTTTGGGGAAATCTGCTTCCACGACCTAAATCAACAAAACAGTTTATTAGAATTAATCAACAAATTAATCTGTTTGGTGCTAATTGTATGAGAGAGTACTATACGCTGCCTCTGAAATCTAAAGTGTATATCTATTCATGCAACGAATGATTGTTGAGAAGTAGTGAATGGAATCCTGTTCATAAGTATAAAGAATTTTCATGTCATTAACCAATAATATGTACATTGTATTATTATTGCTTAAAGAGATAAAGCGTAGGTATGTTTCAGTTAATTGAAAGAGAGACAAGCATGTCTGAAGATTCTTAAAAAAAAAAAAAAAAAAAAATGGAGGAAATCGTTGGTAGAATGAACGTATGAAAAAATAAAGAATATTAAAAGAACTTGTTTGAAAATTCTAAAAAAGATGGAAGAAATCGCCGGTGAACAATGAACGTAAGAAAATATAAATCAAAAGAAGTCCTGTTTCAATATTCTGAAAAAAAGATGGAGTAAATCGTTGATGAACAATTAATGTAAGAAAAAATAAAGAATATTAAAAAAAACTCATATTTGAAAATTCTGAAAAGGATGGAGTAAATCAATGGTGAAGAATGGACGTAAGAAAAAATAAAGGAATAAAAACTTGTTTGAAAATTCTGAAAAAGATGGAGGAAATTGCCGGTGAAGAATGAACGTAAGAAAAAAAAAGAAACAAAAAGAAACCTGAAGCATGTCATACGTAAGAAAAGCTGTCACCACAGCCTTTCAAGAGAGCAGGCTTCTTGTATCACTTTGTATCTCGGTAATCATGTTAAAAGTTCCAGCTAACTCGATTGAATTGCCGTCTTTTTTCAGTTATGCAAGAAGCTATGGATTTTTTCCTGGTAAGAAACCGGAAGTTTTATGATCATCGAAATTTCCTTCATGACTGAAAAGTGGCAGAATAAAAAGGTGTGACCGTAACCTGATTTAGAGAAGAGCGCTTCAAAAAAAGTTGGTATTAAATAGCTATATAACTTTTTACTTAAAAGATCCTTTATAATTCGTGATATTATTTAGTGAAATTATCCTCTGTACGTTATTGATCGAAAAAAGCCACCTAATATGCAACACGATAGTTGAGTTTGCAGGACTCCCATCTTATTTCATATTCGTCAGGAATACTTTACTCATATTTCTCATGTTTACTACTACTACTACTACTACTACTACTACTACTACTACTACTACTACTACTAGAGTTGACGCCTAAATGTTTTACATATATCCTTGTGATTGGAATGGTAGAGTGGCTGGCGTCTCATTAGTAAAGCAACAGGGATATGGAAAGGGTCTAGACACACCACTTCATAGTCATTTTTTTTTACTCTGGTTGCTATGACAATGAATAGTGTGCTCTTAGACAAATTCCTTGCGCCGTCCACTTTATTTGAGAAAATTCATAGTTTGATTTTATGGAGCAACTTATGTAAAATGAGAATTAACTTATTATTTTGTGAATTTAACAATGATAATTTGTCGTATTATTTTATAAATATAACATCATCTGGTGGTGTGACGTTTTGCCTATTCTCTCTCTCTCTCTCTCTCTCTCTCTCTCTCTCTCTCTCTCTCTCTCTCTCTCTCTCTCTCTCTCTCTCTCTCATTACACATTTGGTTTACATTACTGCAATTTTTTTTGTATGGAAAACCTTATACAGAATCATTCAGGTCTATTGATATATGTATAGTTTGGAATACGACCAATTTGAAAACTATGCATGTTGTCGGCTCTTTTATTTGGATGATTTTTGAAAATATTGTATGTAGTTTAATTATTAGAATTTGATTATGTCTTGAAATCCATTAATGAGAATGACAACTTTGTAAAACCTTGTTCTTTATTTTTGTATTTCCTATTTTCTGACTTTCAGTCATCACTTGTCATTTATGATAATCGTTATTGAATGTTTATAGTGGTTTTCATAATTTTTCTTTGTTAGTTATTTATTTTTCTTCTTCAAATATCACGTCCATTTTGCTGTGCAAAATTGTTTATTACCATTCAGTAAAACCTTTGCTTTTTAATATTCTTATAAAAGGTTTCTTTTTTATATAGCTGCGGTTTTCTTATAACATTATCTTATTACATTTTTTATCCTGTATAGATGATATATACTTTATATTTTTCATCAATCAATCTTCTTATGTCATATCCTTTCAGCGTGATTATACCCTATCCTAGTGATTTTTTCCATTATATATACAAATTATCCTGGCAATTGTCATCGAAAATTGGTAGTTTTAACGGCGACCTTTTTAATACAGTATACGTATATAAGTACAAGATAAAGTTTTTATATCGGTACTTTACATTTTCCTCTGATGCATAATCAAAATTCCTAATTTAATACAGCTTCCATTTATATATCCATTATATTAATTCAATCTTATGATACGGTTACCTTTAGGGAAATGTCCCATTATTTTCCCATTATACTAATTCAATCATAAGATACATTTACTAGAAGCATATTCCCAATTATTTACCCATTGAATCAACTCAATCATAAGATGTAGATACCTTGAGATAAATGCTCCATTATTTACCCACTACATTAATTCAGTCATAAGCTACAGTTATCTTTAGGCAAATTTCCACTTATTTATCGACTTCAGTAATTCAGTCCTATTATACATTTACCTAGAGGCATTTTCCCAATTATTTACCCATTACAACCATAAGATACAGTTACCTTAAGGCTACAGTTACCTTAAGGCAACTTCCAATCATTTATCCTTTGAAATAATTCAATATTAATGATACAAATTCCCCATTATTTACCCATTACATTAATTTGATCATAAGCTACAGTTACCGTGAGGAAATTTCCCATTACTTACCCATTAAATTAATTTAGTAACAAGACACAGTTGCCTTGAGACAAATTCTCCATTATTTATCTAAATAATAAAATATAGATACCTTTAGGCAACTTCCATTTATTTACCCTTTAAATTAATTCAATCATAAGCTATAGTTTCCTTAAAGAAAATTCCCCAAACAATAGAAGGCGAAGCAAGATTCTAATTCGAAATGGATTCAATAAATTAATAAACAACAAGAGGTAATCTCCACGAAAATGTTTTGAAAGTTGGACGACGTCTGAGGATCTGCTAAGCTGCTTTAGGTTAATCTCCCTTCTTCGGGTTCCTGCCAATTTGGTATTTACTAATAACTACTTGATTAGATTGATATGAATATCATGAAGAGGGTGACTTGGACTATGAGTTATTGTGACTTCTGCGAATATTATTCATTTTAAATCTCGTTGATTTAAAAAAATTCGTAAGATAAATGTCGGATTTTGTTAGTACAAAGGCAATCATGGACTTTCCCCAACTGGTTTTCTTCTTCTTCTTCTTCTTCTTCTTCTTCTTCTTCTTCTTCTTCTTCTTCTTCTTCTTCTTCTTCTTCTTCTTCTTCTTCTTCATAAAAGTAATGAATTTTTTCAATCAAGATTTTTTCCAGTTTCTTGGTATTAGGTTTGCTTTATTAATTAACGATGTTGCTTTTTCAATCATTATTTCCAACCTTTGAAACCATCCCACTTTACCAAGAGACCATTGTTTTTATCTAGAAATATGTTGACTTCTGCATTAAGTTTATTTTTTTTTTTTAACATAGGATTGCTTTAGATTATTTCAATCAAATAGACATTAATAGAAGATCTTTGCAGCGTCCTTTCGGTCAAAAGGGCCAACCACTATTTGAGAAGTTTACTTTGCCTCCCCTTTCTTCTGTCTTGCCGTTCAAACACTCACAACATGTTCACTAGTGTAACTAAGCCCTCCTCCTCCCGTGGTACTGCAGTGCTGAATGGCCTCCCAGACATCAGTGCCATGCCTTATGATCTGAACGAAATAAATCAAATGTATACGGTAATGGTTTTCATCTATTTTAGGCTAATGTACGAATGGATGATCATTTGTAAACAATGACCTTGAAACTTGGTCTCTGTACCAAAGACTTGTTCCTTTTTTCATGCAGGGTGTTCGATATCATTTGTGATCAGGTTCTAATTCAAAACGTCTATATTAAGTTATCCTGAGGTTCCATTCATGAGGGCCTATTAAAAATACAACAAAGAAGTTACAACCTAATTCCATTAATTCAATCATAAAATACAGTATACCTTTAGGTATATTTACCATTATTTACCAGTTACATTAAGGGTAGAGGAGACTCTTTAACTAAAGTAAGCAGCTCTTCTAGGAAGACACTCCAAACCCAAACCTTTGTTCTCTAGTCTTTGGTAGTGCCATAGCCTCTGTACCATGGACATCCACTGTCTTAGAGTAGAATTCCCTTGATTGAGGGTACACTCGGGCACGCTGTTCTATCTCATTTCTCTCCCTCTTGTTTTTTTTTTTTTTTATAGTTTATATATGAAAAATTTAATTTGATGTTGCTACTATTCTTGAAAATTTTTATTTTGATTGTTTATTACTTCTCTTGTAGTTTATTTACTTCCTTGTTTCCTTTCCTCACTGTGCTATTTTCCCTGTTGGAGCCTTTGGGCTTATAGCATTTTTATTTTCCAAAAAGGGTTCAGCTTAGCATATAATAATAATAATAATAATAATAATAATAATAATAATAATAATAATAATAATAATAATAATAATAATAATAAGGAATGTATCATGATTATATTAACTTTTGTACTTCTATTGTCATTATTACTATCTCCACTATTTCGATATATTTTTATACTTTCGATTGAAATATCTATATTTGGATTTAGGAAAAATAAAGTTTTGATTTTCTCTTGATTTACTAACAAATACAGCAAATGTATAGAATTTCATGTCTTGATAGAACGCCATGAGCTGTAACCGGTTGACGCATATGCAGTAAATAACAGTTTAGAGGAAACGAATTTCTCCCTGAAGCACTTTGGATGTGTTTTAGTCACATTTCTCGGCTGGAACTTAACTGCTTTTGGAACAGAAAATCTCTAGACGTCATACAGAAGACGAAAAATAAACACAGCTCTGTTCTTTGTGAATGTGGAGCAAATGGCCATAAGCAAAAGACTTTGCTATTCAGTTGTTTATTTTCATAAGTTTGCTTTTCTTTTCAGATATTATGGCCCAAAGTTACAAAAAATATTTATAATTTGGAAAGATGTTTATAGATAGTGTTACATTTAGAGTAAATGAAAGACTTTTTGTTATTAATAATCTAAAGGAATGTATGGTGCATTTTCGAGTTGCCTTTAAATAGTATCGTTATTTTGCTCTTAAGAGTTAATCATTTTTAAAGATATTGAATGTCGAGTCCTAAAAAAAGTCTCCTCAAAACGAAATAGACCAATACGTAGTAGGTACGTAAACTTATTTGCTTTTCATTCATTATTGTAAAGTACTTATTTTGAAGCTTAATTTGGAATGAACTTACTGCGTTTGCTTAAATTCAATATAGTAAAATGCACAATGCTTTTTTTTTTAAGCATAGTTACATGCACACGACAATATCTTGAATATCCTGTGGGATGATTCAATTTCCTTCGCTTTAATAGGAATCGGATAATCCCTAGTGAAGTCTCATGTTCCTGCATTTTCCCCTTTATTTAATTTCCTGTTCATGTAATTATGATTCAGTATAAAGCAGATGGACTTTAGTATTTAATGTAGTTTGATTTAAAATTTTAAAGCTATATCTCCTGCCCTTCCCTTTTCTGTGCTTCGGAGTTTCCCCATCATAAGATGGGTCGAGAAAGTGTGTTTTTATATTTATTATACTCATCGCAGTGAGAGGTCGGTAAGGGTGGAAACCTGGTTTAAACAGAACCCCAACCTCACCTCCATTAATTCAACAGATCACCTGCTGGCATTCTTTTTCCAACATGGCTGCACCTCCTTACTCTCTGTCATATTCTCTCTTTATCTTTCAGTTTGCTATGTGAATATTGGTGTATTTCCGAAATGTGTCCAAGATTATTCTAACTTTCGTTTCACAGCACTGCTGAAGTAAAATTCAGTGCTTTCCATATAAAGGTTATCCCTTATCCTTAACGTGTTCTATGAGCGGAAGCTCTGGCATGCTCATATGCCAGTAGTTGCTGCTACAAAATATGAAACACACACATGCACGATGGACCATTCCTCAGTTCAAGCTTGCAATATGGCCATTTTTATAGCCAAGCTAAGGCAGTTCTCTACAACGGCAACAGATAGTTATTGGAAGAAAAAGCAAATATATATATATATATATATATATATATAGGCCTATATATATATATATACATATATATATATATATATATACATATATATATATATATATATATATAGAAATCACTAAGGTAATAATACTTTGGACAGTTGAAATTATTATTCTCTCTCTCTCTCTCTCTCTCTCTCTCTCTCTCTCGGATTGTAGCGATAGAAATTTTTTATACTGCTTGGTAACACTTTAATAAGAAAAATAGATTTTTTTTACACGTTGCCTATGCTGCAATTGAAATTCATAAGTCGTGAAATGGAATCCGAAATTTACGGAAAATAAGTATAATACTGTAATTGTAAAGACGGCGAAAGCAAATGAAATACGCGGTTTTCTATCCGTAGATTTAGCCAGAATGAGATCATTTAAGTTTCCGAAAACACGTGATCTTTTTCGGCCATTCCAATTTGGTCTGAATCTATTTCTGCCTTCGCTTTTGGGAGTAACGTTTTTCTAGACGAAATGAAAGAGCTAGAATCTCCCTGGTGGATTACAGTCCGATTAATTATTAAGATAAATTAGGTAGATATAGGTCTGTTGAAATTCGGATAGGGTAGGTCGATTGAAGTGGGGATAAAATGGGTCTAGTGATAGGATATTTCTTTTGATAATTGATTGACATTAGAATTAAGTAGGTCACATTTAGTGAGACTACTCAGAACGGAGTGCTAGAAGGATTTTTGCAAGTTGACTGAAGTGAGGTAATGGATAGGAACTTAATTGGAATAATATTATGATATTATATGATATTGTGATAAAAAGAAAGACCTTTTTGTTGGTTTAACCTTGAAATAGTAGCAGTGATAAAGTCTTGAATGAGAAAGTGTGATACGATTAAATGGAAACAGATGCTAAGAAAATTTTTTTTCGGTTGGTGGGGAAATAAATGATAGTCATGAAACGAGTAGCATTACATTGTGTGTTTGTCATATTTTGTAGTTTTTATTTATATTTTGAGGGTTTTATTGCATTGAGAATTATTTTCATTTGATTGTTACCCTGGTCATTCATATCCTCTTCCTTGTCCTCTTTCTCCCTTTAATTCAGAGTCTGAACCAAATTAAGAATAGTCACATATAAAAGTAAGGAAAACCTATAGTAGTTGAGAACTGAGAAGGATAAGGGGAAAAAGAATTGCAGCGTATATGTCAGAGGCTTACGGAATTATTAGGGGGAAGACATTTTAATGCTATAAATATAGAAATTGTTGAATTAAACTGTAACTGCAACAGCAACATTAAAGATATATGTATGTATATATGTATATATATATATATATATATATATTTATATATATATATATATATATATATAAATTATATATAATATATATATATATATATATATATAGAGAGAGAGAGAGAGAGAGAGAGAGAGAGAGAGAGAGAGAGAGAGAGATCAAAAGCTATCATTTAGCATTAATGCTTATAGAGGTGTAGTTCCAAAATGTGGAATAATTTGTTTCAGTTCCGTCTGTTATTTCTGCTAAGTATATTATAAGTTCTTTTCAAAGATTGTTTAAAATCTGATAACGTTAGGCATAAAGGTTTTTATGATTCAAATTACGTCTTTTGATAAATATTTACTGAAAACAATCATCTGTCCCTAGCTACCAGTTCTGTTTTCTCAACACTTTGTTGGTCTTGCAATACTCCCCTTTCAATTTCCAGTGACGAACAGAAATCCCTAGATTAGGGGTATGGAGTTCGTATGATTGCTGCTGCTTCTAACCGGCTTTGCCATAAGACCTTCGATTTCAAACTTAGATAGGTGAAAGTTAGTAGACCAATTGGTGTTTGATTACAAGACCACGCTCTCCTTTTACTCCCAAATTATGCAGTCCTGTAGCTCTCATCTTCTTGTACAGAGATTAGTAGGTTCTTTAAATGCTGGGAAAGCAGAGAATGGCAAGATATGTTGAGCAAAGGGGGGAGGGGTATAGGAAAAAAAACGAGATTGGTTTCCTCACTAAACGACCTGGAGCTGACAGCGTCAACATAGTTACCAAACAGAAGTTCGTGATGCCAGCTTACATAAACAGAAGTTAATGATGTCAGCGTACATTTGATTTATATTCAAAATATATACTAGATTAGAAATGGAGTAATTACTCAAAAGTGTCCATGAAATATACAATTCACAAATAGTAACACTTTTGAGTAATTACTTCATTTTCTATTTAGTATATATCTTGAATATACAGTGTATCAAATGTATGCTGGCATCACGAACTTCTGTTTGGTTACTGTGTCGACCATGTCAGTTCCAGGTCGTTTAGTGAGGAAACCAAGCTATTTTTTTATAACCCCTCCCCCCTTGCTTAACATTTCTTGCCAATTTTTACTTTCCCAGCATTTAAAGAACTTTCTAATTACTGTACAAGAAGAGGAGAACTGCAGGACTGCATAATTTTGGAGTAAATGGAGAACGTGGTCTTTTAAACAAATACTGACCTATTCTTGATGAGCTAACTATATCGTTCACATTAGGCACCCCTGCCACCTCGATAATTGTCGCACTTGTTATGTGCTGCTGCCATTTGATTCCTAAAATCCTTTTCAATGTTCTAATCTTAATGGAAGAAATTTTGCATCCGTTCCAGTGCTGTACTATAACTTAATATCGATCTTAGAAGTGAAATGTATATTTTGATTGCAAATTGCTGTGACCCAATATTCTATTAATATCCTCAAACTGTTTTCAGCGTGTCCGTTGCATGTTCTACACCCCCCAACCCTATTCTCTCCTTGAATTCTGTAACTAGTGATTCATTGCAGGCAAAGATGGTTCCTAAATATTTGAAAGAGTTTGAGTTAGATAATATTACTCTTCCGATAAGGCAGTTCGCCTGATCCCCACTGAATCTGCATGACCTCAGTCTTTGTCTGGTTGATCACCAATCTAACCTCTCTCCCCTCCAGTACTAATATATTAGTCATCTGCTTTTCAACCTTTCTAAAGGCAATTAGAACTATATCTTTTCCAAATTCAAGATCAAAATCTCTGGCCCCCTTTCCATTGAATGTAATTATTCATTTCTTGAATTACCTTGTTCATAACTTTATCAGTCACCATAATAAATAGTAGAAGGAATAGTATTCCACCTTATAGTACTCCAATCTTGACTTCAAATGCATCTGTAAAACCACCATCAATCATTACCTTAACAGTTTCGTTATGATGTTTACAATCTTTTATGGTAACCCATTGTGCCTTACAATCTTTTTATAACCTACTAATGTGAAATACTATAAAATTATTTCCCAAAATCCTCAAGGTATAAAACGAGAGGGGATTTTAGTTCGTTACGCTGTTGAGTTATATGCCGTAGAATAAGAATTTGATCGTCACATCCTCTACGCTTTTAGAAACCGGCTTGTTCTTTTCGAAGTAATGTATCTATTACAAGGTCACTTCTGTTCAATATTACCTTAGAAAAAAAGAAAAACTTTCATACCTACTAGGACAATGCGATCCCGTGCCAATTCCTATAGTCTCTTAAATCTCCACTCTTGGGTACTCTT
>NC_090729.1:131592220-131596015 GCF_036898095.1 Palaemon carinicauda
CATTCTTTTTAAGTTTTGATTTGGTTGTGCATACTAATTTTCTTTTTGTAATTTGTGGTGTTCCATTTCTTCCTCTACTGTGCACAAGTTCTTCTAAGGTAGTTTCTCTCCATTTCGACCAAATGAATGTTGAACTTCATTCCTTTATGAGCCCTGGCCTGTACTTCAGCAACAAGCGTCCTCCAGCTTAAATGGTTAGCATACAAAGCACCTCGTTTTTCAATATCTGTCTTGACATCATCTTGTAGTTCAGTCTAGTTTCCAGTGACAGTCTCATCCCAATGACTACAGCCAGGTAATACCTGTTCCTGCAGAGATGTAAGTGCTTCATTTGAGATCTCCCTCTCCACTTCAGATTCATAAAACAAAAAAAAAAACTCACCCTCATATCTTCCTTGAAAGGCTCTTCCTTTTCGCTTCTCTTAACATGTTTTCTCAAAAGCGGAAATAACATGGGATGCTCGACACTCGTTGCTCTCATAGAGCCGCCATCTTTTACTTCCTGTACAGCAAGTTCAATTGTTGCTTTCCTGTATGGCTTTTCAACCTTTCTGTATATCCTGGGCATTGTGACACTCTCCCTACGTCTCCTTACTTGCTACCGATCATGAAGTCCTTGTTCAGATGGGAATGAGTCGTATCAGCAACGTGTTTCAACAAGCTAGAGCGACTGCCACTCTCATAACGCCTCACAACAGTAACAGGTTTAAGCATGTTTAAACAATGGGTAAGATGGAATCAAAATGGGGTGAGGAAAAAAAAATCAGTTATGGCAAAAAATCATGTTTGGGGTACGAAAAAATATAGGCATTTGATCTTTTCTTACCCCCACAAGGATATCTTAAGGGGTAAAAAAAATCATCCCCCCCCCCTCATAAATGGCGGTACTAGGGGGAGGACCCTACAGAAGGACTAGGAGGGTCTTGCTGACTTGTTATTACCCCAACCTGAGCTTCTCCTTTCTCTGGGGGAAGACGAAATCAAAGTTTACACATATCACTATAAAGTTTTACAAAACCTTTTCCCACTTTCTCCAGACTTTTATGCATAGAAAGTACATATATAAGACTAATATTTTAATGTATATATGGCGTCAACAGTAAAAAAGAATACTACATATATTGGGTCAAACCACAGCGACTGCTTTGACAGCACTATTAATGGAATTATTTGTTCTTACACCACTCACCCCTAGCTTTTTTCTTCCCCCATTTTACTATATACTGTGTGTGTATATATATATATATATATATATATGTGTGTGTGTGTGTGTATATATATATATTTATATAATATATATTTATATATATAATATATATATATATATGTATATATATATATATATATATATAAATATATTTTATTATTACTTGCTAAGCTACAACCCTTTTTGGAAAAGCAAGATGCCAAAACAAGAGGAAGATGAATAAGATAGAATGGTGTGCCTGAGTGTACCCTCAAGCAAGAGAACTGCAAGAATTCTGGGGTATGATCAGCTATTATCGCCTTTTCCTGCCTGCCATTGCCGCCACTCTTGCCCCCTTCTATGCTTCCCTCAACGGAAAGCCAAAAGACATGAAGTGGGGTTCCCTTCAAGAAGCGGCTTTCTGCAATGCAGAGAATGCCCCATCAACCGCAGCTTTGCGTACTTTTCCTGAGCCACATGCACCTCTTTTTCTCTACACCAAGGCCTGCGACGTTGCTATAAGGGTAATCCCTGAGCTGGTGGTCAATGGCTCGCCCCGATCATTAGCCATCTTCAGTAGGAAACTATAAAAGGCAGAATCCGGCTACTCTACCTGCAACTGCAAATTGCTGGCGGTGCATTTGGCTGTCCATCACTTTTGCCACTTCTTGGAAGGTACGCCCTTCGTCATTTCTACGGACCATATGCCTCTGGTATACGCCTTTCACTCGACAGTCCCACACCTGATGGTACCGTCAACACGAAATCTGTCTGCCGTGGCCGAGTACAATTGTATCCTCTAGCACGTCCCTGGGAAAATGAATCCCGTTGACGATGCCCTGTTAAGAAACACATTGGCCGCAATCCATCTGGGATTGGATTACAATGGTTTGGCAGAAGCTCAGCGAAAAGATCCAGAGTACCAAGCATGTAGGACATCCTACTCATCCCTCCGTTGGGAGGATGTTCCTCTCGACAACGACACTCTCCTCTGTGAAGTCAGTAATGTTAGACCTTGACAGTGGATACCTTCTCCCATGGGCCGACTGGCGTTTGATTTCTTTCATTGTCTTTCCCATCCTTCGCACCGTTCTACTACACAGTTACTTCCTGCCGAACTCAAAAGTACATCAACGCACAGTTTCAGGAGTGGATAATTTTCCTCAACCTCGGTGACGCTTTTCCCATATTCACGTTGATGTTGTAGGTACCCTACCCACATCACAAGGTCATTATTACCTGTTTGCCGTGATTGACTGCTCCACTCGTTAGCCTGAAGCCATTCCTATGGAAACTGCAACTTTTACCTCGTGTACATCTGCCTTATATTTAGTATGGATACCCAGATTTGATATCCCTGAGCATATTACTTCTGTCAGGGTACCACTTTCATCATTCAATTGTGGACGTCATTACCGAATTTCCTGGGTATTGCCCTTCATCAAACAACTGTATACAACTCTGCAGCCAACGGTATAGCTGAATGTTTTCATCGTATCCTCAAAGCAGCTTGATGTCCCGCTGCAAGGACTCCAACTGGTTTACCCAGCTTCCCTGGGTCCTCCTGGGACTAAGAACCACTCCTAAGGATTCCTTGGATGTCTCGGCACCTGAAATGGTGTATGGTGATCTGTTGGTCGTCCTGGCAACCTCCTCCGACATATTCCTTGGATGTCTCGGCACCTGAAATGGTGTATGGTGATTTTTTGGTCGTCCTGGCAACCTCTTCCGACAATCATCAGCACCTATATCACTTTGTGGGAAAATTTATTCCATGCCTAGAAGTTTAAATGATTCTACCTCATTAATCCTTTCTCTTTCCAATGATATTTCAAATTCCATTGCATATTCCATTCTCATAATTTCTTTTATTAATCTTGAGCCCAACCTCCGGTGTCATTTCATTCATTCATTCAGGTAAGCAAGCATTGCAAATCTTATAGTATTCTGCTAATAAGGACAGCATCACCAGCATACTATAGGTCAGCTAATTTCGTATAACCAATTCAGTCCAATCCTTCTCTACCTTCCCTAACTATTCTATACGTTCCAAATTCCATGAAGAAGATAAACAACATAGGTGACAACACATTCCCTTGGAGTACTCCACTGTTCATTGGAAATTCATTTGATAGGACTCCACTAACATTAACTTTTCCTTTATTATGCTCATGAACAATCTCAATTAAATTGACATATTCAAGAGGAACTCCATAATAACGCAGGGTTCTGCAGAAAATTGGTCTGTGCACAATATCAAAGGCTTTTTCATAGTCCCACACGTGTCCTCAAAAGTGGATATCTGTATTCTACACTTTACTGTACAACATATCTGAAAATTAGCATTTGGTCAGTACAACTTTTACCTTTTCGAAATCATGGTTATTCATCTGACAGCTTTTCATCCATTTTTCTATCTAGTCTCTTTATGGTTAGTATATATATATATATATATATATATATAAGTTGTAAATATGAAGTCATCTTTTAGGGTCGTGATAGCTCAATGGTACATTGGCGATTTTTAGTCTTTTTACTGTGTTGACGCCACTCTTACCACGGGCGAAAACATCTTTTGAATCTTTATAACCTTCAATATCGGCACTATT
>NC_090729.1:131596515-131604015 GCF_036898095.1 Palaemon carinicauda
ACATGCATTTGAACCAGCGTTCTGCCGCCTTTATAGCTGTTAAGTAGTATACTTTAAAGCTAGTTATGATGTGTGCCGGCCGGCAAGTGCCGGCCGGCACATAACCTCCTATACTGTACCAGTATTCTTCAGTATAACAGATACTGTAAGAAGAAAACTATAGTATGGGTTTTGGTACAGCACTGTGTGTACTAACACTTTTGTGTTTTCTTGCACAGCCCTCTGCTGTGCCCTACAGATAGGAAAGTGAGTTCTTTCCTGTCTATTATCCAGGATTTTAAAATCATTGCTTAGGTGTGAGCTCCACCTGTTCCCTCTGGAAACTTTGCATTGGTTACTCTAGAAGAGATTAAACATTCAATTTTATTATCTGGGAAGGCTGCAACAATGGGTTGTGAGGGAAACACAAGTGTGTGTCTTTCCTTTCTGAATTTTTATGCTATACTATGCATATCCAGTGATACATAGTTCACTGATACTCATGGAAATTTCTTCTCTTTACAGAAGACCCTCCGAAGTGCGGAAGTGTTTTTCTGCAACGTCCGCAGCAAGTACCTCTGTGGACATGAGTTTTGTAGGAGACACGCAGCATGCGCTGTCTCCAAGGATGATCTCCGGTATTGGGACCCTCAGGTATGTACTGTGTGCACTAACCTGATTACTGAGGCCTTTGATTCTCCTAGGACGGCGGAATCATGGGATATAGCAAGGGAGAAGCTTCGTACCTGGGGTAAGGGGCTTCCAAAAGAACACCTCTGGCCCTTATCTTCCAAGTGAGAAGATGAGGGCTTACCTTTTCCCTAGGGCATCAGCTGATGCAGTGATTCCCCAGCCTCAAGAGGAGATCCCCCAAGTTCAGATCCAGGTGGATGCTGAAGTCGCTGTCGCGATGCAAGACATCCAGTTAGATGACAGGATGTCTGACGTGGACGAGCGTCTGGAGGAAGACCTCCTGGCAGAAAGCCCAGGATGAAGTTCAAGCCCCAGACGTTGTAGAGGAAGAGGTCGACGAGGTGTCGGCTACTCCGGTTCAGATTCCGGAGGCCTATTCCCTCAACATCGGCCGGTCTCCCAGTAGAGGCTGGGACAGCCCTCTCTTCTATTGTTAGAATGATCCAACAAATGCAGATGGAGAATCAGGAGAAGGCGGCTGCAATGGAACTGCGGATGCAGTGCCTTGCAGAATCACATGGGCCCCAGAAAAAGCTCAATGTGAAAGACCTTCCCTTGTGCTCAGATGCTAACCCATGGAGGTATTGTACCAACCGTGTGTCACACAATTGTACATAATTCCTTTTGTATATAATATGCTTGTATCTTCGCTCTTCCCTCGCACTCAAACGAACATGAAAATTCATGTCTGCTGTTTTGCTCTGAACATTTGTCTGTCTCTCGAACATGTTATGTTCTGTTGCCTTGAGGTTTTGTATATAAAGAAGAGTGTTCCTTAATAATATAACTCAGTCGTTTCCAATCTGCCTTTTGATTTCACAACTCCTCTCTCGGCCCGTCACATTGGTGACCCCGGAGTGACTCGCTCCTCCCCGCCTCCCCCCCCCCCTCTCCACCTCTCACCGTTACTATGACGCTGTCAACGCATACCTTCTGCAGCAGTACTCGCCGTCGCCAGCCGCCCGTTATATAGCAACGCCTTTTCAGCTCTCTCAACGACCGTTGTGGGACCAAAGGGCTTCGCTCACCCTCGGGAAAATGACCAGTATCACTCGCCTGCAACCTGCCGCAGACAGCTCTCCTCGTGAGGTGAACCTACTTCGTGCCCTTATGGACAGCAACTTCATGACCTTCAAAACCTCCATCAACGCCTCCACTCGTGACGAAGAGGACACCTATTCAACTTCAACAGAAGCTGACGTGAATGGTGTAGGACATACACGCCTATGAATGCCGTAGGACATACACGCCTATGAACGCCGTAGGCCTATGAATGCCGTAGTACACACTCGCCTATGAATGCCGTAGGACACACACGCCTATGAATGCCGTAGGACACACACGCCTATGAATGCCGTAGGACACACTCGCCTACCCCGTGACGAGCCGGAGCGGCAACAGCCACCCATAATCCACCACTCGCTCGCACCCCCAACCAACGACTTCTACAGCCACTCACTGTCGCTAATCGGCGCAGTTTTTACTACTACCTCTCCAGATTCAGGGCACCTATTTAACATGTTCAGTATGTCATTTTTAGAGGGGGAGCCATGTACCAACCGTGTGTCACACAATTGTACATAATTCCTTTTGTATATAATATGCTTGTATCTTCGCTCTTCCCTCGCACTCAAACGAACATGAAAATTCATGTCTGCTGTTTTGCTCTGAACATTGTCTGTCTCTCGAACATGTTATGTCCTGTTGCCTTGAGGTTTTGTATATAAAGAAGAGTGTTCCTTAATATATAACTCAGTCGTTTCCAATCTGCCTTTGATTTCACAACTCCTCTCTCAGCCCGTCACAGTATGCTGAGCACATGCCGATGACGACTGGAAAGATCGTCATCTCGGACAAGCTGGGCTCAGTTCCCCTGGAGGAGGTGGAATTCTGGCCCAGCAAGGCATCATATCCGGACTGTTATGTCCGGCTGAGGAAGGAGCCAGCTTCAAAGGAGGAGACAGAGCCGAAGGAGGTCATAGTGATGGACCATGCTAAGGCTCAAGCTCTACTTTCATCCTTGATGAAAGAGAGGGCTTCTCTAACTCAAAGGTAGCTGCATTGAGCAAGAAGCTCCCCTTCCTTTGTGTCCTCGCCTGCTAGAGCCTTCCCCTTTTTACAGAAAGGGTTTGCGGCTGTACTAAAAGCAGTCGAGGCCGGCAAGCCTTGCCCCTCCCTGGAGGAGTGTAAACCCTTGTCGCTGGCCCTGCCTATGGACCACAAAGACTGGAAGGACGTCCATCTTACGTTCTCAGTTGGAAAGTTGGAGGCTGATATTGTCGGACGTCAGTTCGGCGAGGACCTCCCTAAGCTGTCTGACTTTCTTTTGCGAAGAAGAGGTTCGAGACAAAAGAAAGACTGGCTGCCTCAATGTCTTCAGACTACTCTTGAGACGATGGCAAGTGACCCCAAGGTTCATGAAATGTTCATGGTGGTGGCCAAGACTCATCTGGCCACAGTGACGAAGGACCTTTATGGCTTCGTCAAGGCAAGGAGAGCTTGTAGGGAGTTCGTGTTCACCTCGGCTACGGTGAGGGCACGAGCCAAGGAAACTAATCTCCTCCAACATTTGGGAAAAGACCTTTTCCCTACCGACTTGGTCAAAGAAGTTGTTGATAAGGCCGCCTTGGAGAATAGAAACCTTCTCCAGAAGTGGGGCCTGGCTATCAAAAGAAAGTCTTCCCCGGATGAGGGTCCTCAAAAAGAGAGGAAGACTATGAGGACTAGGCTACCGTCTCGGCCAGCCATGCCTTTTAGACAGCAACAGCAACTGCAATTGCCATTGCCTCCAGTGCCCCAGATCGTGGCACAAACCCCGACCACTTTTCAGTGGGTACCCCAGGCCGTGTCGACACAGTCCACTGCATTCACCCCAGCGTTCGAAGGGCAGTCTACTTCCTTTCGAGCAAAGCCTAGAGGAGCAGCCAGAGGCTTGTCTAGGCGCCCCTCAAGGGGAAGGGGATTCAGGGGTGGTCGTGGTCAGGGAGGCAAGACCTCAGGACGCCAGTCCAAGTGAGATGATACCGGTAGGAGGGAGACTTCTGAAATTTCAGGATCGGGTGGACCTTCGATCCCTGGGCCCACAGCCTACTCAAGAATGGACTGGGCTGGAGCTGGTACAGCACTCACCCCCGTGCCTTCGGTTTTTCCAACACTCCACCCCCGTTCTGGAGGAGTACGTTCAAGAACTGTTGGAGAAAAATGTGATCCGAAAGGTGAAGTCCATCAAATTCCAAGGGAGGCTGTTTTGTGTTCCCAAGAAAGACTAGGAAAAGCTCAGAGTCATTCTGGACTTGTCGCCACTCAACAAGTTCATAGTGAATTGAAAATTCAAAATGCTAACACTGCAACACATAAGGACCTTACTGCCCAAGAGGGCCTATTCCGTCTCTATAGACTTGTCAGACGCCTATTGGCACATTCCAATCAGCCGTCGACTCTCCCCCTACCTAGGGTTCAGGCTACAACGAAGACTATACGCCTTCAGAGCCATGCCATTCGGGCTAAACATAGCCCCAAGGATTTTTACGAAGCTTGCGAGCGTAGCTCTCAAACAATTACGCCTAAAAGGAATTCAGGTAGTAGCCTACCTTGACGACTGGTTGGTGTGGGCAGCATCCGAGACAGAATGCTTGCAAGCTTCCAGTCAAGTGATCCAGTTCATAGAGTACCTAGGCTTCTAGATCAACAGAAAAAAGTCTCGACTTTCTCCATCTCAAAAGTTCCAGTGGCTGGGAATCCACTGGGACCTTTTGTCACACCGTTTCTCCTCCCGGCGAAGAAAAGGAAGGAGATAGCGGGTTCTGTCAAGAGACTTCTAGATTCCGAAAGGATATCAAGACGCGAACAGGAGAGGGTACTGGGCTCTCTCCAGTTTCCTTCGGTGACAGACCCAGTGCTAAGAGCACAGCTAAAGGATGCAACCGGAGTTTGGAGAAGTTATGCATCAAACTCGCGAAGAGATCTGAGAAGACCAGTTCCGCTTCGGCTAAGGTATTCTTCTCAGGCCTTGGTCCCAAGCCAGACATCTAAAGAAGTCGGTTCTTCTTCAGCCACCTCCCACGTCGGTGACGATTCACTCAGAAGGAGGGATGGGGAGGTCACTCTCATCGGAAAAAAGTCCAGGGGACTTGGTCCAAGCTATTCAAGACCTTTCACATAAACTTTCTAGAAGCTATGGCAGTGCTCCTTACCTTAAAGAAAGTCTCCCCGCGTCACTCGATCCACATAAGGTTGGTGATGGACAGCGAGGTAGTTGTGAGATGCTTGAATCGACAAGGATCGAGGTCACCACCTCTCAACCAGGTGATGTTGGCCATCTTCCGATTGGCGGAAAAGAAGAAGTGGTACCTGTCGGCAGTTCACCTTCAAGGAGTCCCCAATGTGACAGCGGACGCTCTATCCAGGTTCACACCGATAGAGTCGGAATGGTCCTTAAACACAGGATCATTCTCCTTCATTCTGAATCAAGTCCAGAACTGCAGATAGACCTCTTTGCGACGAAAGACAACAAGAAGTTGCCCCTGTACGTGTCCCCGTACGAGGACCCCTTAGCGGAAGCAGTGGACGCGATGTCCCTCGACTAGAACAGATGGTCCAGGATTTATCAGTTCCCTCCTCACAATCTTCTGTTGAAGGTCCTCAACAAACTGAGATCCTTCAAGGGGGTAGCGGCAATAGTGGCCCACAAGTGGCCGAACAGCGTGTGGTTCCCCCCTGGCATTGGAACTACAGCTGAAGTTTGTACCGCTACCAGATCCAGTTCTGACCCAGCGAGTCCAGAAGTCGACTGTCTGCGCTTCATTACAGAAAACCCGGACCCTGCAGCTCATGATTTTCTCTCCCTAGCGGTGAGAAAGCGTTTCCGGATTTCGAAAGCCAGCATAGACTTCCTTGAGGAATACAAGTGCAAATCTACTAGAAGGCAATATGAGTCATCTTGGAGAAAATGGGTGGCCTTTGTCAAGGCGAAGAATCCGCAGGAGATCTTGACAGACTTCTTTCTACATCCACCTCCATGGTCACGATTTCAGCGTGTAAGTCTGCTTTGACAAGACCCATTCTATATGCCTTCCAGGTCGACCTAGGTAACGAGATCTTTAATAAAGTCCCGAAAGCCTGCGCTGGGCTCAGACCTTCAGCACCTCCAAAGCCCATTTCATGGTCTTTAGACAAAGTTCTTCATTTCGCTTCTCTGTTGAGCAATGAAGAGTGTGCGTTAAAGGATTTGACACAAAAAGTTTTTTTCCTATTTGCACTCGCGTCCGGGGCCAGGGTTAGTGAGATTGTAGCCCTCTCGAGAGAGGCAGGTCGTTTTCAGTTCCTGGATGGGGGAGAACTGAACCTGTTTCCGGATCCTACGTTTCTCGCCAAGAATGAGTTACCCACCAACAGGTGGGGGTCCCTGGAGAATCTGCCCTCTGAAAGAAGATGCATCTCTATGTCCAGTAGAATGCCTAAAGGTCTATCTTCATAGAACTTCAGACTTCAAGGTGTGGTCAACTATTCAGGGGAGAAACATCAGGCTCAAATTTATCTCTGAATCAACTCAGAGCGAAAATCACATATTTTATTCGCAGAGCGGATCCTGACAGTACACCCGCAGGTCACGATCCGAGGAAAGTTGCCTCATCCTTAAATTTCTTTAATTGTATGGATTTTGAACATCTCCGTTCATACACTGGCTGGAAGTCTTCCAGAGTGTTCTTTCGCCACTATGCGAAGCAAGTAGAGGAACTAAAGAGATCTGAGGTAGCAGTGGGTCGCGTTGTTAACCCTACTGTTTTAACTCTGCGAGGAACAGTGGTTTTAATTGGGACGATTAATTCCAGGGTGAGTGTGTAGTTACATACTGTACTACAAACTAAGTGAGGGCACTGTGTTGCCCATGTAGACTGTTCCATTTCGAAAGGTGACCTAGCATAATTGCAGACAAGTGTGCCGAGCGTTTCTAACGCTAATGTCATTGATTTGTAATACAGACTTTTATGACTTTGATACCTCGGTATCTTAAAAGTGGCATTTAATGTTTTTCTTTCAGACAAACAAGTTCTGTTTACTATCATACTTATGCTTAAAGTTTTGGGCTATCCTCTTCTTATATATATATATATATATATATATATATATATATATATAAATATATATATATATATATATATATATATATATATATATATATAATTGTGGTTAACCTGTCTATTTATTGCCTGACAATAAACTTGTTCTTGAGAACCTTGCGTCTCCTTCACCTGTGTCAATTTATTGGTATAATTGAGCATTCATTCGATGTACCTTATCTGGGATAATTCTAATAGAATTGTTCCTTTATGCAAGCTATGTTGCATTGGTTTTCCTCCTATGCGGATATAAACCTTTGTCCAATACAAGTATTGTGCGGAGAACTGGTCGATATTTCATATTGACGCAGTGGTTCTTTACAAACTATGCTTTACTTAATACAGTGAACCCTCGTTTATCGCGGTAGATAGGTTCCAGACCCGGCCGCGATAGGTGAAAAATCCGCGAAGTAGTGACACCATATTTACCTATTTATTTAACATGTATATTCAGACTTTTAAAACCTTCCCTTGTACGTAGTACTGTTAACAAACTACCCTTTAATGTACAGAACACTTAATGCATGTACTAACGTACCCTAAACTAAAACAGGCACAAATATTAAAGGCGACTTTATATCATGCGTTTCCTAAACACGCCAAATAGCACGATAAAAAATGGCAACCAATGTTTTGTTTACGTTTATCTCTGATTATAATGAAGAAACAAACGCATTTACACATCTGTGTATAGGTTAATTTTTGCATT
>NC_090729.1:131609015-131649149 GCF_036898095.1 Palaemon carinicauda
AATCCGCCATCAGGGACGCGTTTGGGTGTACGAGAAAAAATGAAGACGATATAGAAGAACTTAGCAAAATTAAATGAAAAAAAAAAATATCGTAGTTGGTTTCAATATAAACTTTTGTTGTTAAAATATGATCCCGTGGTGATATTCCACAGTAAAGCAAAAATAATATAAAATGTTGAACATAGAATAGTTACCAATAAATAATAACCACACGTCAACTTTCAAAATAACCAAAAAATACTGCTTAAACTGCAAAAAAAAAATGGCTATCTGAATCAAGTATTAAAACAACAAGAGATAGCTTCCATTTCACTTTCTGGGAAACCTAAGGTTTATAAAGATTATTTTTTTTAAATATCCAAATAAAACGGGGGAAAATTCATGATAATACCGCTAATGGACTGACCAACAGAAAATGTGACCCCAAACTGTCAAGATAAATAATTTCATGCATAATTAGCGCAATACTGCATCATCTATCTGACACCAAAAATATCATTTTCTGGGAAAATGTTTCATTCTGAGAGAGGAGAGCGAGAGAGAAAACTAATTAATGCTACAATTAATGAGACGTTAAGATCATAAATAAGAAAATAGTTCGTAGGGAAATGAATAATATATATATATATATATCTATATATATATATATATATATATATATATATACACACACACACATATATATATATATATATATATGTGTGTGTGTGTGTGTGTGTGTGTGTGTGCGCTTTGTAAAGAAAGTTTGGTTTTTTCCCCAAACACTGATGGTATGAAATAATCTCATCATCAACAGCATCTAATATCACTTTACTGATAATCCGAATCTTTAAAGAATCTATTGGGCTTAAAGTGTAGATTCCAATCCTACCTAAGAGTATTTTCTATTAGACTACTTTTCCATTTTAGATGTCGAGATTTTCGGTGGAAAGCGTAAGGAAAATTTTAGCCAAATTGACATGAATAGACGAGAATATTTTCACACCATGGGAAAATAGTGCCGATATTGAAGGTTATAAAGATTCAAAAGATGTTTTCGCCCGTGGTACGAGTGGCGTCAACACAGTAAAAAGACTAAAAATCGCCAATGAACCATTGAGCTATCACGACCCTAAAAGATGACTTCATATTTACAAATTATATATACTAACCATAAAGAGACTATATAGAAAAATGGATGAAAAGCTGTCAGATGAATAACCATGATTTCGAAAAGGTAAAAGTTGTACTGACCAAATGCTAATTTTCAGACGTTGTACAGCAAAGTGTAGAATACAGATATCCACTTTTGATGACATGTGTGGACTATGAAAAAGCCTTTGATATTGTGCACAGACCAATTTTGCGCAGAACCCTGCGTTATTATGGAGTTCCTCTTGAATATGTAAATTTAATTGAGATTGTTCATGAGCATAATAAATGAAAAGTTAACGTTAGTGGAGTCCTATCAAATGAATTTCCAATGAACAGTGGAGTACTCCAAGGGAATGTGTTGTCACCTATGTTGTTTATCTTCTTCATGGAATTTGGAACGTATAGAACAGTTGGGGACAGTAGAGAAGGACTGGACTGGATTGGTTATAAGAAATTAGCTGACCTATAGTATGCTGGTGATGCTGTCCTTATTAGCAGAACACTATAAGATTTGCAATGCTTGCTTACCTGAATGAATGAAATATCACCGGAGGTTGGGCTCAAGATTAATAAAAGAAATTATGAGAACGGAATATGCAATGGAATTTGAAATATCATTGGAAAGAGAAAGGATTAATGAGGTAGAATCATTTAAACTTCTAGGCATGGAATAAATTTTCCCACAAAGTGATATAGGTGCTGATGATTGTCGGAGGAGGTTGCCAGGACAACCAACAGATTAACATACACCATTTCAGGTGCCGAGACATCCAAGGAATCCTTAGGAGTGGTTCTTAGTCCCAGGAGGACCCAGGGAAGCTGGGTAAACCAGTTGGAGTCCTTGCAGCGGGACATCAAAGCTGCTATGAGGATACGATGAAAACATTCAGCTACGACGTTGGCTGCAGAGTTGTATACAGTTGTTTGATGAAGGGTAATACCCAGGAGATTCGATAATGACGTCCACAATTGAATGGTGAAAGTGGTACCATGTCAGAAGTAATATGCTCAGGGATATCAAATCTGGATATCCATATTAAATATAAGGCAGATGTACACGAGGCAAAAGTTGCAGTTTCCATAGGAATGGCTTCAGGCTAACGATTGGAGCGGTCAATGACGGCAAACAGGTAATAATGACCTTTTGATGTGGGTAGGGGAACTACAACATCAACGTGAATATGTTAAGAGCACCACCGAGGTTGAGGGAAAGTACCCACTCCTGAAACTGTGCGTTGATGTACTTTTGAGTTCGGCAGAAAGTAACTGTGCAGTAAAACGGTGCGAAGGATGGGAAAGACAATGAAAGAAATCAAATGCCAGTCAGCCTATGGGAGAAGGTATCCACTGTCAAGGTCTAACATTACTGACTTCACAGAGGAGGGTGTCGTTGTCGAGAGCGACATCCTCCCAATGGAGGGATGAGTAGGATGTCCTATATGCTTGGTACTCTGGATCTTTTCGCTGAGCTTCTGCCAAACCATTGTAATCCAATCCCAGGTGGATTGCGGCCAATGTGTTTCTTGACAGGGCATCGTCAACGGGATTCATTTTCCCAAGGACGTGCTAGAGGATACAATTGTACTCGGCCACGGCAGACAGATTTCGTGTTGACGGTACCATCAGGTGTGGGACTGTCGAGTGAAGGCGTATACCAGAGGTATATGGTCCGTAGAAATAACGAAGGGCGTACCTTCCAAGAATTGGCGAAAGTGGTGGACAGCCAAATGCACCGCCAGCAATTTGCAGTTGAAGGTAGAGTAGCTGGATTCTGCCTTGTATAGTTTCCTACTGAAGATGGCCGATGATCGGGTTGAGCCATTGACCATCAGCTCAGGGATTACCCTTATAGCAACGTCGCAGGCATCGGTGTACAGAAAAAGAGGTGCATGTGGCTCAGGAAAAGTAAGCGAAGCAGCGGTTGATGGGGCATTCTTTGGATTGCAGAAAGCTGCTTCTTGAAGGGAACCCCACTTCATGTCTTTTGGCTTTCCGTTGAGGGAAGCATAGAAGGGGGCAAGAGTGGCGGCAATGGCTGGCAGGAAAAGGCGATAATAGCTGATCATGCCCCAGAATTCATGCAGTTTTCTTGCTTGAGGGTACACTCAGGCACACCATTCTATCTTATTCATCTTCCTCTTGTTTTGGCATCTTGCTTTTCCAAAAAGGGTTGTAGCTTAGCAAGTAATAATAAAATATATTTATACATATACATATATATATAAATATATATATTATATATATATATATATATATATATATATATATATATATACACACATATATATACAGTATATATATGAATATATATATATATATATATATATATATATATATATATATATATATATATATATATATATACATATATATATATATATATATAGATAGATAGATAGATAGATAGATAAATAAAATATATATATATATATATATATATATATATATATATATATATATATATATATATATTATATATATACACACACACACACACACATATATATATATATATATATATATATATATATATATATACATATATATACAGTATATATATATATATATATATATATATATATATATATATATATATACACATACATATATAATTTATACAGCTAATAAATTGATTATAGGCCGCAAACTGTTTGAATACAGAGATATACACAAGTATATTTGGGCATCTCCCTGTGGAAAATACCGCAACCAAACTGACAATTTGGTAAACAATAGAGAATTTAAAATCTCACTACTAGTTATCAGATCTCAACACCAGTAAACTAATGTAAACCTATCTTCTGGATGTGACATTGAAAAGCTAGGACAACAAATTAGTGAAAGGGATGATTACGTTATAAAGTGCAGGAACAGATTTGGAGACGTTTCCTGATCAAGAAGTAGAGATAGATGTGAATATTCATTGTAAAAAAAAGTTGAAGAAATCTTTCAGGAATCTGCCAACATCACAGTCGGACAGGGAAATGGAGTGAGACGAAAGAAATGGAGACTGACGGAGAAAACAAGAATAGCAAAACTTAACTTTTAATCGTTAAAGGAAATTACCTTATTACGAACAAAATATATGAGCCTTGATAGCGAGGCAAACAGATGTTGTAGATAAGACAAAAGAAGGGTCATAGATTCTACTGCAGATAAGACAGAGCATAATCTAAATAGAGGAGATGAAAGAAATTTAAGATATACATTTGAGGGTATTCGAAAAATTACTGGAAAGAAGACGAAGAGAGGCGAGTTACTTATCACAAATAATAATGGAAATCTTAATAAGGAATTGGAAATTGGAGCTAGATGGAAATAACAAACGAGGAAGATACCATAGAAGCCGAGATGTAAGTGACATTAGATTGGTAGCGGTCGTTTTGGCAATCAAACAACTGAAAAACTATGTAACCGGGAATTGATCATATTCTACCTGAAATGTTGAAGGCTGGTGAAATTCTTCAAATACCCATTGTGTTCTATGAATTATTCAATCATAGGTGGTGGGATAAAGTCAAGCCTGTTGAATGGAAACAGAAGGGGTTATTGTAAGAGTACCCAAGAGTGGAGATTTAAGAGACTAAAGGAATTGGCGCGGGATCCCATTGTCCTAGTAGGTATGAGTTTTTTTTTTTCCAAGGTAATATTGAACAGAAGTGACCTTGTAATAGATACAATACTTCGAAAAGAACAAGCTGGTTTCTAAAAGCGTAGAGGATGTGACGATCAAATTCTTATTCTACGGCATATAACTCAACAGCGTAACGAACTAAAATCCCCTCTCGTTTTATACCTTGAGGATTTTGGGAAATAATTTTATAGTATTTCACATAGTAGGTTATAAAAAGATTGTAAGGCACTATGGGTTACCATAAAAGATTGTAAATATCATAACGGAACTGGTAAGGTAATGATTGATGGTGGTTTTACAGATGCATTTGAAGTCAAGATTGGAGTACTATAAGGTGGAATACTATCCCTTCTACTGTTTATTATGGTGATTGATTAAGTTATGAACAAGATAATTCAAGAAATGAATAATTACATTCAATGGAAAGGGGGCCAGAGATTTTGATCTTGAATTTGGAGAAGATATAGTTCTAATTGCCTTTAGAATGGTTGAAAAGCAGATGACTAATATATTAGTACTGGAGGGGAGAGAGGTTAGATTGGTGATCAACCAGACAAAGACTGAGGTCATGCAGATTCAATGGGGATCAGACGATCTGCCTTATCGGAAGAGTAATATTATCCAACTCAAACTCTTTCAAATATTTAGGAACCATCTTTGCCAGCAATGAATCACTAGTTACAGAATTCAAGGAGAGAATAGGGTTGGGGGTAGAACATGCAACGGACACGCTGAAAACAGTTTGAGGATTAAATAGAATATCGGGTCTCAGCAATTTGCAATTAAAATATACATTTCACTTCTAAGATCGATATTAAGTTATAGTACAGCACTGGAACTGATGCAAAATTTCTTCCATTAAGATTAGAGCATTGAAAAGGATTTTAGGAATCAAATGGCAGCAGCACATAACAAGTGCAACAATTATCGAGGTGGCAGGGGTGCCTAATGTGAACGATATAGTTAGCTCATCAAGAATAGGTCGGTATTTGTTTACAAGGCCACGCTCTCTATTTACTCCAAAATTATGCAGTCCTGCATCTCCTCTTCTTGTACAGTAATTAGAAGGTTCTTTAAATGCTGGGAAAGTAAAAAATGACAAGATATGTTGAGCAAGGGGGGAGGGGTTATAAAAAAAATAGCTTGGTTTCCTCACTAAACGACCTGGAACTGACATGGTCGACACAGTAACCAAACAGAAGTTCGTGATGCCAGCATACATTTGATACACTGTATATTCAAGATATATACTAAATAGAAAATGAAGTAATTACTCAAAAGTGTTACTATTTGTGAAATGTATATTTTGAGTAATTACTCCATTTCTAATCTAGTATATATTTTGAATATATATCAAATGTACGCTGGCATCACGAACTTCTGTTTGGTAACTATGTTGACGCTGTCAGTTCCAGGTCGTTTAGTGAGGAAACCAATCTCGTTTTTTTTCCTATACCCCTCCCCCTTTTGCTCAACATATCTTGTCATTCTTTGCTTTCCCAGCATTTAAAGAACCTACTAATCTCTGTACAAGAAGATGAGAGCTACAGGACTGCATAATTTTGGAGTAAATGGAGAGCGTGGTCTTGTAAACAAATACCAATTGGTCTACTAACTTTCACCTATCTAAGTTTGAAATCGAAGGTCTTATGGCAAAGCCGGTTAGAAGCAGCAGCAATCATACGAACTCCATGCCCCTAATCTAGGGATTTCTGTTCGTCACTGGAAATTGAAAGGGGAGTATTGCAAGACCAACAAACTGTTGAGAAAACAGAACTGGTAGCTAGGGACAGATGATTGTTTTCAGTAAACATTTATCAAAAGACGTAATTTGAATCATACAAACCTTTATGCCTAACGTTATCAGATTTTAAACAATCTTTGAAAAGAACTTATAATATACTTAGCAGAAATAACACACGGAACTGAAACAAATTATTCCACATTTTGGAACTACACCTCTATAAGCATTAATGCTAAATGAAAAGTTTTTGATTTCTCTCTCTCTCTCTCTCTCTCTCTCTCTCTCTCTCCTCTCTCTCTCTCTCTCTCTCTCTATCTCTCTCTCTCTCTCTCTCTCTCTCTCTCTCTCTCTCTCTCTCTCTCTCTCTCTCTCTCTCTCTCTCTCTCTCTATCTATCTATCTATATACATATATATATATATATATATATATATATATATATATATAATATTATTATATAAATATATATATGTATATATATAATATATATATATTATATATATATTATATATATTATATATATAATATATATATAATTTATATATATATATATATATATATATATATTTATATATATATATATATATCTATATATACATAAATATTATATCTTTAATGTTGCTGTTACAGTTACAGTTTAATTCAACAAGTTCTATATCTATAGCATTAAAATGCCTTCCCCTAATAATTCCGTAAGCCTCTGACATATACGCTGCAATTCTTTTTCCCCTTATCCTTCTCAATTCTCAACTACTGTAGATTTTCCTTACTTTTATATGTGACTATTCTTAATTTGGTTCAGACTCTGAATTAAAGGGAGAAAGAGGGCAAGGAAGAGGATATGAATGACCAGGGTAACAATCAAATGAAAATAATCCTCAATGCAATAAAACCCTCATATTATAAATAAAAACTACAAAATATGACAAACACACAAAGTAATGCTACTCCTTTTATGACTATTATTCATTTCCCCTAAACCGAATTTCTTTTTTCTTACCATCTGTTTCCATTTAATCGTATCACACTTCCTCATTCAAGACTTTATCACTGCTACTATTTCTAGGTTAAACCAACAAAGAGGTCTTTCTTTTTATCATAATATCATATAATATCATAATATTACTCCAATTAAGTTCCTATCCATCATCTCATTTCAGTCAACTTGCGAAAATCCATCTAGCACACCATTCTGAGTAGTCTCACTAAACGTGACCTACTTAATTTTAAAGCCAATCAATTATTAAGAGAAATATCCTATCACTCGACCCATTTTATCCCCACTTCAATCGACCTACCTATTCGAATTTCAACAGACCTATATCTACCTAATTTATCTTAATAATTAATCGGACTGTAATCCACCAGGGAGATTCTAGCTCTTTCATTTCGTCTAGAAAAACGTTACTCCCAAAAGCGAAGACAGAAATAGATTTAGACCAAATTGGAATTGCCGAAAAAGATCACGTGTTTTCCGAAACTTAAATGATCTCATTCTGGCTAAATCTACGGATAGAAAAACGCGTATTTCATTTGCCTTCGCCGTCTACAATTACAGTATTATACTTATTTTCCGTAAATTTCGGATTCCATTTCTTGACTTATAAATTTTACTTGCAGCATAACCAATTTGTAAAGAAACATTATATTCTTATCGAAGTGTTACGAGGCAGTAACTAATTTTTGAGCACTACAATCCGGGGGGAGAGAGAGAGAGAGAGAGAGAGAGAGAGGAGAGAGAGAGAGAGAGAGAGAGAGAGAGAGAGAGAGACAGAGAGAGAGAGAGAGAATAATAATTTCAACTGCCAAAAGTATTATTACCTTAATGATTTCTTAATTGTCTCTTTAATAAGAAGAGGTTATACCCATATCTTTTTTCCCACATTTACAGTATATATACTAACATTTACTTGATCAATCAACAGATAATTTTGGGCTAAAAATTTCCATTGATTTGCTTTCAAAATTTAGTGTGGGGATATTAAAGATTTCTCGTTGACTTTAAATTTGTCACTCAACATATTACAGACATTCACATTATAATGTATGATAGGAAAAGCGTGGCATGCATTAGGGAAAGGATGAAATAGTAACTGGTTGAAGATTGCAAAAAAACTATATAGACATATAAAGAGAAAACAATTATTTTGAAAACGTTCCAATAGGAAACACTAATTTTATAAACCTATAAATAGAAAAACGTTACATAAACGCACTGACAATAATGATTGTTTAATCGTCCTAATACTAAACAATGAATTCATAGGCCAACTGATAAGAAATAATGGATTTCTAAACGTACTCATATGAAACGGAGAAATCATAGACCTACAAATAAGAAACAGCTGAAACAATTTAGATACTTGGGATCTACCCTAAGTCAGGAGGGAGGATGTGAGGCTGAAGTTAAGAATAGGATAAAACCAGCACGAAGGAAGCGGAGAGATGTAGTTGGAGTGGTATGTGATGAGAAAATGTCAATCAAGCTAAAAGATAAGATCTATAGCACAGTGATAAGAACAGTGTTAATGTATGAATCAGAAACGTGGGACCTTAGACGAAAAATGGAAGCAAAGCTTGAAAGAACAGAGATGTGAATGTTTATGTGGATTATAGGAATATCATTACTTGAAAGGCTAGAAAATTATGAATTAAGAAAAATAGCAGGCATAGTAAAGATTATAGAGGTGATAAGAGTGTTAAGACTGAGATGGTGTTAGCACATGTTGAGGGAGGATGGTATGGAGGGAGTGTAGAGGGGTTGTTCGGAGAGAAAGATCAAGAGGGAGACAGAGAATTAGATGGTGAGACAAGGTGAAGGATGATATAGAGAGAAGAGGTTTGGTGGCAATGGAGAGGGGGTATCAGACACTGACCCCTTAATGGAGGGATAATGCTGGGAAGAATAATAAATGAGAAACCCTGGTTCTATAAACATACCAGTAAGAGACGCTGACCTCAACTACAATAAAAAACAGTGGTTTCATAAATGTATTTAATAAGAAACACTTGCTTTATAAACCTACTAAAAAAAATAGACCAACAAATAAGTAACCTTGACTTTACTGGCATACTAAATACTACTCAAAGAAGCGAGAAATTCGATAAGAGAAGACGCCTGGTTTGAAACGGATTCCCACTCCGATGCTACGTCACCAAAGATCACCAGGCCCCCCCCCCCTCTCTCTCTCTCTCTCTCTCTCTCTCTCTCTCTCTCTCTCTCTCTCTCTCTCTCTCTCTCTCTCTCTCTCTTTCTTCTTTTATTAATGTGCTTTTTTCATTTTTATGGGGTAAACCCTATCGCCTCCTTTTTGAACGATTCGGCTTTGGCTTTGGCTTTGGGGTAGACCGTATTCCCGATCGGCAGTCCTCCCTACATTATATATATATATATATATATATATATATATATATATATATATATATATATATATATAGATAGATAGATAGATAGATAGATAGATATAGATATAGATATATATATATATATATATATATATATATATATATATGTATATATATATATATATATATATATATATATATATACATATTTGCTTTTTCTTCAAATAACTATCTGTTGCCGTTGTAGACAACTGCCTTAGCTTGGCGATAAAAGTGGCCATATTGCAAGCTTGAACTGAGGAATGGTCCATCGTGAATGTGTGTGTTTCATATTTTGTAGCAGCAACTACTGCCATATGAGCATGCCAGAGCTTCCGCTCATATAACACGTTAAGGATAGGGGAAAACCTTTATAGGGAAAACACTGAATTTCACTTCAGCAGTGATGTGAAACGAAAGTTAGAATAATCTTGGACACATTTCGGAAATAAACTAATTCACATAACAAACTGAAAGATAAAGAGAGAATATGATAGAGGGTAAGGAGGTGCACCCATGTTGGAGAAAGAATGCCAGCCGGTGATCTGTTGAATTAATGGAGGTGAGGTTGGGGTTCTGTTTAAACCAGGTTTTCCACCCTTTACCGACCTCTTCTCACTGAGTATAATAAAACACTTTCTCGACCCATCTTGTGAGGTGGAAACTCCGAAGCACAGAAAAGGGAATGTCAGGAGAAATAGCTTTAAATTTTTAAATCAAACTACATTAAATAATAAAGTCCATCTGCTCTATACTGAATCATAATTACATGAACAGGAAATTAAATAAAGGGGAAAATGCAGGAACATGAGACTTCACTAGGGATTATCCGATCCCTATTAAAGCGAAGGAAATTGAATCATCCGACAGGGTATTCAAGATATTGTCTTGTGCATGTAACTATGCTTAAAAAAAACATTGTGCATTTTACTATATTCAATTTAAGCAAACGCAGTAAGTTCATTCCAAGTTAAGCTTCAAAATAAGTACTTTACATTAATGAATGAAAAGCAAATAAGTTTACGTACCTACTACGTATTGGTCTATTTCGTTTTGAGGAGACTTTTTTTAGGACTCGACATTCAATATATTTAAAAACTATTAACTCTTAAGAGCAAAATAACGATACTATTTAAAGGCAACTCGAAAATGCACCATAGATTCCTTTAGATTATTAATAACAAAAAGTCTTTCATTTACTCTAAATGTAACACTATCTTTCCAAATCATAAATATTTTTTGTAACTTTGGGCCATAATATCTGAAAAGAAAAGCAAACTTATGAAAATAAGCAACTGAATAGCAAAGTCTTTTGCTTATGGCCATTTGCTCCACATTCACAAAGAACTTCTGAAATATCACTCTGTTGACAGAGCTGTGTTTATTTTTCGTCTTCTGTATGGCGTTCAGAGATTTTCTGTTCCAAAAGCAGTTAAGTTCCAGTCGAGAAATGTGACTAAAACACATCCAAAGTGCTTCAGGGAGGAATTCGTTTCCTCTAGACTGTTATTTACTGCATAGTTACAGCTCATGGCGCTCTATCCAGACATGAAATTCTATACATTTGCTGTTTTTCTTAGTAAATCGAGAGAAAATCAAAACTTTATTTTTCCTAAATCCAAATACAGATATTTCAATCGAAAGTATAAAAATATATTAAAATAGTGCAGATAGTAATAATGACAACAGAAGTACAAAAGTTATATAATCATGATACAGTCATTATTATTATTATTATTATTATTATTATCATTATTATTAATATTATTATTATTATTATTGTTATTATTATTATATGCTAGCCTGAACCCTTTTCATAAAATCAAAATGCTATAAGCCCAAGGGCTCCAACAGGGAAAATAGCCCAGTGAGGAAAGGAAACAAGGAAGTAAATAAACTGCAAGAGAAGTAATAAACAATCAAAATAAAATATTTTAAGAATAGCAAGAACATTATATTAAATTTTTCATATATAAACTATAAAACCTTCCAAAAAAAGGGAGAGAAATAAGATAGAATAGAGTGCCCGAGTGAACCCTCAAGCAATAGAATTCTACTAAGACAGTGGATGTCCATGGTTACAGAGGCTATGGCACTACCAAAGACTAGAGGATAATGGTTTGGAGTGTCTTCCTAGAAGAGCTGCTTTCTACCCTTAATGTAATGGGTAAATAATGGTTAATATACCTAAAGGTAACTGTACCTTATAACTGAATTAATGGAATAGGTTGGAATGGAACCTCAGGATAACTTGATATAAAGACGTTTTGAATTAGAACCTGATCCCAAATTATATCGAACACCCTGCATGAAAAAAAGGAACAGGTCTTTGGTACAGAGCCCTAGTTTCAAGGTCATTGTTTACGAATGAAGTTCATCAGCTCGTACATTAGCCTAAAAGTAGATGAAAACCATTACCCATTACCATATACATTTGATTTATTTCGTTCAGATCATAAGGCATGGCGCTGAGGTCTGAGAGGCCATTTAGCACTGCAGTACCACGGGAGGGGGAAGGGTTCAATTACACTTGGAAACAGAAGTTATGAGTGTCTGAACGACAAGACAGAAGAAAGGGGAGGCAAAGTAAACTTCTCAAATAGTGGTTGGCCCTATTGACCGAAGGGACGCTGCAAAGACATTCTATTAATGTCTATTTGATTGAAATAACCTAAAGTAATCCTATGTTAAAAAAATAACCTTCATGCAGAACACAGAAAATATTTCTAGATTAAAAAAAAAAAAAAAATGTCCTCTTGGTAAAGTGGCCGGTTTCAAAGGTTGGAAATAATAATTGAAAAGGATCCTTAATTAATAAAGCAAAACTAATACCAAGAAACTGGAAAAAAATCTTGATTGAATAAATTAATTACTTTTATAAAAAAAAAAAAAGGGAGGGGGGGGGGAAGTCCATGATTGCTTTTGCACTAACAAAATCCGACATTTATCTTACGAATTTATCTAAATCAACGGAATTTAAAATGAATAATATTCGCAGAAGTCACAATAACTCATGGCCCAAGTTACCCTCTTCATGATATTCATATCAATCTAATCAAGTAGTTATTAGTAAATACCAAATTGGCAGGAACCCGAAGAAGGGAGATTAACCTAAAGCAGCTTAGCAGATCCTCAGACGTCGTCCAACTTTCAAAACATTTTCGTGGAGATTACCTCTTGATGTTTATTAATTTATTGAATCCCTTCCGGATTAGAATCTTGCTTCACCTTCTATTGTTTGGGGAATTTGCCTTAAGGAAACTATAGCTTATGATTGAATTAATTTAAAGGGTAAATAAATGGAAGTTGCCTTAAGGTATCTATATTTTATTATTTAGATAAATAATGGAGAATTTGTCTCAAGGCGACTGTGTCTTGTTACTAAATTAATTTAATGGGTAAGTAATGGGAAATTTCCTCACAGTTACGGTAGCTCATGATAGAATTAATGTAATGGGTAAATAATGGGGAATTTGTCTCATTAAGGTTGAATTAATTCAAAGGGAAAATGATTGGAAGTTGCCTTAAGGTAACTGTATCTTATGGTTGTAATGGGTAAATAATTTGGAATTTGCCTCCAAGTAAATGTATATTATGACTGAATTAATGTAATGAATAAAGAAGTGGAAATTTGCCAAAGGGTAACTGTATCCTGATTGATCTAATGTAATCAATAAATAATGGGACATTTGCCTAAAAGTAACTGTATCTTATGATTGATCTAATACAATTGGTAAATAATGGGACATATGCTTAAAGGTAACTGTATCTTATGATTGAATTAATGTAATTTGGTAAATAATGAGAAATTTACTTAAAGGTAAATGTTTGAATTAATATAATATAATGGGTAAATAATGGGAATTTTGCCTAAAGGTAACTGAATCTTATGATTGAATTAATGAAATTGGTAAATAAAGGGTAATTTGTCTCAAGTCAACTGTATGATTGAATTAATGTATTGGGTAAATAAAGGGTAATTTGTCTCAAGATAACTGTATCTTATGATTGAAATAACCTAATCAGTAAATAATGTGAAATTTGCCTAAGGTAACGGTAGCTTATGAATGAATTAATGTAATGGGTAAATAATGGGGAATTTATCTAAAGGTATCCACATCTTATGATTGAGTTAACTCAATGAGTAAATGATAGGGAATTTGCATCTAGGTTAATGTATAACGATTTTACAAAGTTGTCATTCTCATTAATGGATTTCAAGACATAATCAAATTCTAATAATTAAACTGAATAGAATATTCTAAAAAAATCCTCCAGATAGGAGAGCCGACAATATGTATGGATAAATACCAATTGATAATGCTTGATAGTTTTCAAATTGGACGTATTCCAAACTATACATATATCAATAGACCTGAAAGATTCTGTATAAGGTTTCCCATAATAAAAAAAAAAACTATTTGCAATAATGTAAACTAAATGTGTAATGAGAGAGAGAGAGAGAGAGAGAGAGAGAGAGAGAGAGAGAGAGAGAGAGAGAGAGAGAGAGAGAGAGAGAGAGAGAGAGAATCCATTGAATAGGCAAAACGTCACAATATCAGAAAATAAATGATGTAATATTCACATAATAATACGACAAATTATCATTGTTAAATTCACAAAAAAATAAAGTAAATTCTCATTTTCCATAAGTTACTCCATAAAATCAAACTATGAATTTTCTCAAATAAAGTGGACGGCGCAAGGCGTTTGCCTAAGAGCGCACTATTCATTGTCATAGCAACCAGAGTAGAAAAAAAAATTACTATGAAGTGGTGTGTCCAGACCCTTTCCATATCCCTGTTGCCTTACTGTTGAGACGCCAGCCACTCTCAACCATTCCACTCCCAAGGAAATCTGTAAAACATTACGCCAACTTCTGTAGTAGTAGTAGTAGTAGTAGTAGTAGTAGTAGTAGTAGTAGTAGTAGTAGTAGTAGTAGTAAACATGAGATATATGATTCACCAGTTCCTGGGTAAAGTACTCTTGACGAGTATGAAATAGCATGCGGGTCCTGCAAACTCACCTATCGTGTTGCAAAGACAGGTAGCTTTTTTCGACCAATAACTTACAGAGGCTAATTTAACAAAATAATATAACTAATCATACAGGATCTTTTAAGTAAAAAAATTATATAGCGATTTAATGCCAACTTTGTTTTTTTTTTGAAGCGCTCTTCTCTAAATCAAGTTACGATCGCAACTTTTTATTCTGCCACTTTTCAGTCATGAAGAACATTTTGGTGATTAAAAAACTTCCGGTTTTTTACCAGGAAAAAGAAAAAAAAAATTCATAGCTTCTTGCATATCTGAGAAAAGACGGCAATACAATCGAGTTACCTGGAACTTTTAACATAGTTACCAAGATACAAAGTGATAAAAGTCGCTTGCTGTCTTGAAAGGCTGTGGTGACAACTTTTCTTACGCATGAGATGCTTCAGGTTTCTTTTTTTTTCTCTCTCTCTCTTACGTTCATTCCCCACCAATGATTTACTCCATCTTTTCAGAATTTTCAAACATAAGTTCTTTTTATTTCTTTATTTTTTCTTACGTTCATTCTTTACCAACGATTTCTTCCATCTTTTTCAGAATTCTCAAACTTAAGTTCTTTTAATATTCTTTATTTTTTCCTCAAGTTCACCCGCGATTTCTTCCATCTTTTTTCAGAATTTTCAAACAAGTTCTTTGAATATTCTTTATTTTTTCTTACATTCATTGTTCATCAACGATTTCCTCCATATTTTTTTTCAGAATCTTCAGGCATGCTTGTCTCTCTTTCAATTAACTGAAACATACCTACGCTTTATTTCTTTACTCAATAATAATATAATGTATATATTACTGGTTAATGACATGAAAATTCTTTATACTTATGAACAGGAATCCATTCACTACACTCTCAACATTCATTCGTTGTATGAATCCATATACACTTTAGATTTCAGAGGCAGCGTGTAGTACTCTCTCATACAATTACGTAAGTACTTCAACTACATAGCACCAAACAGATTAATTCGTTGATTAATTTTAGTAAATTGTTTTGCTGATTTCGGTCGTGGACGCAGATTTCCCCAAACTCGGCCATATTTTCCTTCATTATAAAGAATAAAACTTTTCATTTTATATTCAGGGATGATCTTTCGATACTCATTGTCATGTTGTAGACCCTACTAGCTCAAAACCATCTTTTATTTGTATATAAATATGCCCGGGAGTAAAAAAAATGCAAATTCATTATTTTGCTGTAAAATGTCGACCTAAGTGAACATAATCATAAACCAACAAAGTTTCTTAGAATTTAGGCTCCCTGTCATTTATATATATATATATATATATATATATATATATATATATATATATATATATATACATACACACACACATATATATATATATATATATAAATATATAAAGAGGGTAAGGTGATGAGGTGTGCGACAGAGGTAGATGGAGAAAACTGACCAGAAACATCGACCCCACATAGAAGTGGGAAAAGATGTAGACAAATGATATATATATATATATATATATATATATATATATATATATATATATATATATATACTGTATATATATATATATATATATATTCCCAAAAATCCAAATTTAGCAACCTACCAGGTCCATGACAATTGATATGAAAATAGACATTTTCTAAATTTAGCCAATTCGTTATCAATCAAATGTCAAACTATAGTTACATATATAGGTAATTTTTCTATTTAACTTTATCTAAAAAGATGTAGATTCCGGTAGCACTTACTGTTAACAGGAGTTAGACATTCTGCAATAAGACTTTCTAATTCAATGCAAGTTAGCCAATTCTCTGTGACTTTGAAATTGCAGTGTTGTAGTACAATATTCTCTTAATTAAAGTTATAGTATAAACATAAATACCAAATGTTAAAAATTTTCACTAAATACGATCAAAATCTTGGAATAAATGTTGCTAAGCATTTAAAACGAATATATTGACGAAAATGGAGCGATAATACGGTCGACAGGCCGTAAAAGATAATAGCAAAGTATGGTCAAATTAAGGTTGCCTGTATTTTACTGAAATGCAGCTGAGAACGGTATATTTTTACGGAGAATTTCGGATTAAAATTACGGGTTTTTTTTTTTATAGTGAAGTATACGGAAGGTAAAAAATAGGTCATATCATATTTCGAAAAAAAAGTTAGGAAAAAAACAGTAATAATTTAATATCCACTATCACGTTTCTCCAATTTGCCAGAAGGTAGCCTTTCATTACCACGTGGCAGAACAAAACGACTGATAAATTAGGGATCTGAAATATCTTCGTCGCAATAAGAGATATGTAACAATGGAATACTATTCCTTCACCAAGATCCACAGTGATGGAGAAAATGTAAAGTAACCACTAAGAATTTTTAACAGCGATGCTCTAATTCAAAGTAAAACAATACTTATGAAGATTTACCCGATTTCGTAATGGCAAGAAGTTATCACATAACCAGAGTATTTTCTGCGGAGAATTTAACAAACATTAATTTTGGTTCTTTACTTTTTTATATCCTCTTTTCTTCAAGCAACTTATTGACATATTTCTTTCAAAACGTCATTTCTTTTAAAATGTATCCCTGCCACTTACTCTATCTTATCTCTACAACATATTACTATTTCTTAAGTACATGAAACACTTTTATATTTCAAGTGATCGGTTGAGGACGAAGTCATGAGTTCCAATTTCAATGGTCGTTGCATTAGACATTTCCTGCGCTGCTCTTGTTTCCTAATCCCCTACAATTAGCATATCTTTAAACCTCCTACTTAGTGATCACCGCTTACGATTTCATCATCGGTGTGTTTCATTGCTATTTCCTCCATTCATTTCAACGCAAACCGAACGAGTCTGACTGCGAGCGTTTAACGCTGTTATATCAAACGCTAACAAAGCACCAGATGATGTTAATACTCTTGTGGAACAGGCCACAATACAGCTTAGCTGGAGGATAATACAACACAAATTTAATTGCTGGTGTCCAACAAGTAACGACCCGGACGAGGTAGCTACACTAAAACAACTTCAAGACAAATGATATTTTGGATTAGTCTATTTGTAAATTGGTAAAAACAACGTCATTCCATAAGAGAGAAAACAGAAACAAATATCATTTATGCAACGTCTTAGAGCTAGCGTGGAATGGAGATATATATTCCGCTATAATTGATAACCACACCAAGAAGAAGGTGACATGAAAATATAATTTTTTTTTTCTTATAGAAATTTTTTGAAATGCTACATTGTTTCTATATGGGAAATAGAAACTACTGCGAAAACATGAAAGAAGTATAGGTGTATATACATATGTGTAATATACGTGAGCACACTCACATATATTCATATACATAAAATGATATATATATATATATATATATATATATATATATATATATATATATATATATATACCTACGAGGGGCGTTCACTAAAAATCTTCCCTGACCTACTTCTAGCAGACATAGACAGACAAAACTTGGAACAGTTATTAGTTTTTCCCTACTTAGGCAATACCTAGGGATATGCATTTTTCCCATCGTTTTATGCAAACCTGAAGAACTTGTCTGTAAAACTCGATGGGTTAAGCCTCAAACCATGACTCCACCTTGGAAATCAGTGTCTCATCATCTGTAAAACGTGTTCCCTTCAAAAATGACTTCATAGTTGGAAAGAGGTGAAAGTAAGATGGTGCCAGGTCAGGAGAATAAGGGGTTGAGGAAGAATTTCATATCTACAAGAGTGCGCTTCTGTCTGGGCGATATGCGAGTTGTGAACTTGAGCAGAGTCTTGCAGGAGTTAGACTCCTCTCGTCAGCATGCAGCGTCTTTTGAGTTTAATGGATTCTCGCAATTTACGCAGTAGTGAAGCATAGTAAGGCCCAGTATTTGTGGTACCCTTGGCCAGGAAATCCGTCATCAGTACTCCGTGCTGATCCTAAGAGACGGTAAGCATGACCTTTCCTGCTGAGGGTTGCACTCTTTCCTTCTTTGGGAGTGGGGAGTCAAAGTGCTTCCACTGCATAGACTGGACTCTAGTCTCAGGATCACAGTGATGGACCCATGTTTCACCATGTGTGATAAGTATGTCAAAAAAGACCTCCTGTTTTGTTAGCACATGCACAAAAGAGCCTTGGAGCAATATACTCGTTCCTGCTTCTGAAAAAGAGTAAGGAATCTGGGAATCCACCATGCAGATACCTTATGCACGGACAAATGATCCTGAATGATTTTTTCCACAGATCCTACACATCTATCTTAACAATTTGCCATAAAGTCGTCTTCCAAAATGTCAGAATGGGGATGTCCAGGAACTGGCACTGTTTAGACATGTTCGGCCACATTTGAACTGGCGATGCCAGTTTTTACAACATCATATGAAGGGGGAGGTTCTCCATAAGATTGTTTCATTTCCTCGAAGGTCTGTTTCGGCGTCCCACCTTTCAAATATAGAAAACTGATCACTTCTCGGTACTCGACTGGGTCCATAGTCACAACTTTAATCTAACACCTGTAAAAAAGGAAGCAATGTGACTTAAGTGCTGCAAATAATCATGTGACCTATACACTTGTACCAATGAACAGGTGAAAGTTTAGTCAAATATAATAATCCTAAGTGGGTCAAGGGAAATCTTTAATGAATGTCCCGTGTATGTATATATATATATATATATATATATATATATATATATATATATATATATACATATATATATATATATATATATATATACATATATATATATATACACATTCATATATATATATATATATATATATATATATATATATACAGTGTATATTTATACACATATATACATATATTGCATATTTGTATGTGCAAATATAAAGTATCTCAATGCCATCTATAATAATAAAATACGCAATACGTGTGTGTTATGAATAAAAAAAAATCAATACAGAAATAAATGCAAAATCAATCGAGGTAATTCATGACCGCAGCCAAAACTTTCCAAGTTTGAATTCATTACATCCGGCTCTAGACAATAAGCGATAAAGCTAATCCAGTCTAAATGCAACAAAAGCGTTGCAATTACTTCAATTGCTGTAAGTTCTGTTGCAACAAACTCCGCCACCACCCCACCCTTTCAGTCCCTCCCTCATATAGTGCCAATTGTAGGTAGTAGGTTGGCCAGCGCACCAGCCACCCGTTACGATACTACCACTAGAGAGTCATTGGGTCCTTTGACAGGCCAGACAATACTATATTGAATACCTCTCTTTCGTTACGGCTCATTTTGTCTTTGCCTATACGTACACCGAATAGTTTGGCCACTTCTTTGCACTTTCTTCTCTGTCCTCATACACATGACAACAATGAGATTACCAAATAAATATTCTTCGCTCAAGGGTTTAACTACTGCAATGTAATAGTTTAGTGGTTACTTTGGTCTTGGTAAGGGTAGAAGAGCTCTTCTGGGAGTAGGGTACTCCAAAGTCAAACCATTCTTCTCTAGTCTTGGGTAGTGCCATAGCTTTTGTATTATGGCCTTCCACTGTCTTGGAGTAGAGTTCTTTTGCTTGAGGGTACACTATCTTATTTTCTAAACTTTTGTTATTTTGATGTTTTTATGATTTAAATATGAAAAATCGAAATTAATGTTGTTAATGTCTTTTAAATATTTTATTTTGATTGTTTATTTCTCTTCGTGTAGTTTATTTGTTTCCTTGTTTCCATACCTCACTGGGCTATTTTATCCCGTTGGAGCCCTTGGGCTTATAGCATCTTGCTTTTCCAACTAGGGTTATAGCAAAGCATGTAATAATGATAATAATAATAAATCAAGTTGGGTACATAGAATTTGGTGCCTAAAGTTACGTTCGGTTACATTATGGGAAGTAAAGCATTTTTTCTTTCTATCGCCGACTACGTTTGAGCTTAATGATATTCAATTCCATTAGTTTATGTAAAGTTAACCAACTTTATCAAATCATATTTAAAATAGTAACATGAAAGAAATTTAATCGGTTCAAATAATTATTTGTATTTAGCTCAAAACAAAGATGCTTATTTTCCCAGTATTATTATTATTATTATTATTATTATTATTATTATTATTATTATTTGCTAGGCCACAACCTTATTTGGAAAAGCCGGATGCTATAAGCCTAAGGGCTTCAACATGGAAAATAGTCTAGTGAGGAAAGGAAATAAGGAAACATGGAAAAAATTCTGAGTGTATTCTCAAGCAAGAGAACTCAAACCCAAGAAAATGTAAGACCATGGTACAGAGGTTATGGCACTACCCAAGACTAGAGAACAATTGTTTGATTTTGTAGTGTCATTTTCCAAAAAAAAAACTGCTTACCTTACCTAAAGAGTCTCTTCTACCCTTACCTACCAAGAGGAAAGTAGCAACTGAATAATCACAGTGGAGAAGTTAACCCTTTGGATGAAATAGAATTTTTCAGTTATTCAAGTGTTGCCAGGTATATGAGGATAAATGAGAATGTGTAAAGAATAGGCCAGACTATTCGGTGTATGTGCAGGCAAAGGAAAAAATGAGCCGTAACAAGAGAGGTATCCAATGTAAAGCAATACTATCTGGCCAAAAACTCTCTAACGGTAATACCACCACAGGCGGCATAATTATACCAGCAGCCCAATGTCTTATAGACAACTGTTAACATTCGGGTAGCACTGCGTTTGAACAAGTTATTCAGCTAATGTAATTTAAACGAAATTAGGAATAAGTAACTTGTATATATCTTACCGTATTTTTTGACAACGAAATTTCACAAAGCAATTCTGTAAAGCCTCTGTTACGTAGTAGACTAAATTGAAAATTGACTTATGTTATATCCGTAATCGTCAGCTTCATTATTTGTAACTTGTTTCTCTTATCTTCTGAAAAGAATAGGGCCAAATCAAGAGAATATATTTCTTACATATAAAGCTATATTACATTCCGGAAACACTGAACATAAACAAGTATTACATACAGGAAGCAATGAACATACACAAGTAACGTAAACAATACAATCTATATGCTGCCTTAAGTACGAGGCATTTGAATAATAATAATAAGAATAAGAATAGGGAAGTGGGGAATACGGGGAAAGGAGGAGTACCCCTGGATACAATCCAGTTTATAGCTCAAAGGCAGGTACTCGGGATAGGAAAGATTAAGGAAACGGGAAGAAAGAGAAGTACAAGAGAAGAATAAAAGAGAGGGGCAGACCCTCTTGCGATATTAAGGAATTTGGTTTACATTTGAATAATCATGATATTTTTGCGGTCACTTCCGACGACTCCGAAGCACAGACGTAAAAAGGATAAAAAGTTAAGTACTAATGTAAATGAAAATATGCGTGATTATTAATACCATAAAAACAGTGCGTGCCATTGATGACATGAAAGAAACTTCTCTACACAATGTGAGGTACAAAGCTTTTAATAAAAAAAAATAATAGCAATATAAAAAGACTGAAAAGCATTAAAAATATCTATACAAAAAGAGAATGAAAAACTTTAAAAACATCAAAAGTGTTGTAGCCTAATTCTATCTTTTTCATCTAAAGTTTCTCCGAAAAACTGTTCTCTTTTCTCCTTTTTCTCTTTCATATTTCTCTTCTGCTGTTCATTGTCACCTAATTTGATGATGTGAAGGGTTAAAGCCGCATTATTCCGCTCCATCGAGCGACGAAATTTGTCAACAATTTTTAGGAGAATGAAAAAAGTAAATCGACTTCCACATTCTCCAGCCTTTGAAGAATAGCGTGCCGAGAAGCGAGTTCGTTGTTCAATTAAGGCCGTTTTTATTATTATTATTATTATCATTATTATTATTATTATTATTATTATTATTACTATTATTATCATATGTAGTGCTATATATACATATATACGTATATACACACACATACTGAGTTTGTGTGTGTGCGTGTGTATATATATATATATATATATATATATATATATACATATATATATATATATATATATATATATATATATATATGTATATATATACATATATATATATATATATATATATATATATATATATATATATATATATATATAATGTTTTCATCCCCCTAATTCTAAGCAAAGTCAGGTTTTCAAACTTATAAAGTTTAATTGAAAGACTTATTAGAACAACAAATCTTTGAATAAGTATCACAAAGGGCAATTTATGATGAACTAAAGAGTAAATAATAAACTCAATGGATGGCATTACCAACTCTAGAAATATTACAGACACAGACACACGCACCTGCAGTGTTCCACACTGGTTCCTTACTAAATTTAAAATGCCAGATGATTTTCAAGATTCCTACAAACGACAATATAAATTTCCTCAAAATCAATTCATTAATTGATTCAGTTAGGGATTCATTTAACTAAACCAGATACACTTGTTAAAGCTCCGAGGGAATGTGTTGTCACCTAAGTTGTTTATCCTCCTTATGGATTTTGTCATGCGGAGAACAGTCGGAGATGGGAGAAGGATTGGTAATAAAATTAGCAGACCTAGAGTATGCTGATGATGCTGTCCTTGGTAGCAGAACACCACAGAATTTGCAATGCTTGCTTGCCAGGATGTATGAAATAGCACACGAGGTTGGGCTCAAGATAAACAGAAGATAGACAGAGATGATGAGAAAGGAGAATGCAATGGAAGATGAAATATCATTGGAAGGAGAAAGGATTAATGAGGTTGCATCATTTAAGTATTAGGAACTATGATCTCTAATACAGGGTTTTCAAAATTAGAGTTTAGTGAAAGATTGAAAAAAGCAAACCAGGTTAAGTAGAATTTGGAAATCATAATCGCCTGAAATTATATTTAAAAATCAGACTATATATCTGTTTAGTGATATCTGTGTTACTGTATGGACATGAGCCGTGGCATGGCAATGAAACAATATCCAACAGATTTAGCAGATTTGAGAACAAAGCCCTCAGAAGGATATTGGGAGTTAAATGGCGGGACAGGATTACAAATGAAACTCTAAGAGAGATTACTCGAGTGCTATATATGAATGAGATCATAATAAGGGGTAGATGGAAATGTTTTGGGCATGTTCTTCGAACTTCTCAATAGAGATTACTTCACCAAACGTTCAGCTGGGTTCCTCAACACACTAGAAGAGTTGGAAGGCCTAGGTCTACATGGCTGAGGACTATGAAGAGCAAAGTAGATGATGAATGGAGAAGTATTGAATTAAAAGCTCAAGATAGAGACGGCTGGCGAAATCTAACCGAGGCCCTTTACGTCAATGGGCGTAGGAGGAGTTGATCTACACACACACACACACACACACACATATATATATATATATATATATATATATATATATATATGTGTGTGTGTGTGTGTGTGTGTATCAAAGAAGTTTGTTTCATCTTTTAGCTAAGAATCAATAATGTATCTCATATTCCTCTACGTCATAATTAGTGCTTCTCCAAAGCTGATCTAAAGTAAACAGGCTATAGATTACACGTTCAAGTAAACACTGGTCCTTTTGAAATATCAAAGCCAGTAATTACCTGTATTCTCAAGAGGCTGCTGAAGGAGTTCTGCTTGCCTCCTGTGCAGTTATCAATGAAGGAACATCTATTTGAATAACATTAGTAATACGGTTCAGTGACAGCATTCCTATGCTAAGGATGAGCAACTTTTGTATCCTTTCGCAAACATTCCAAAAATAATAAATAAACAAACAACAAATAATAATAATAATAATAATAATAATAATAATAATAATAATAATAATAATAATAATAATAATAATACCAACAGTGATAATAATAATAATAATAATAATAATAATAATAATAATAATAATAATAATGATACCAACAGTGATAATAATAATAATAATAATAATAATAATAATAATAATAAATCATTGTAAACGCTTAGTACGGGCCTTTCGCTATTTGTCCAAAGTACTGCTCAAGGTGAGGAATGAAATGTTTTACACAAAGAAAATCAAATGTTTAAAACAATAGTAATAGCGTAATCAAAATAACGAAAAAGGAGTCAAATGTTAAAACGACAGAATAAGAAGACGAGGCAGTTGCCAGCGTGTGATTGGTCTTGAATTTCAAATTACTAGTCATCAGTTAAGTGGATGCTTCGTATCATGTTACGTATTCCTTCAGATCGTCTGGGGGGGGGGGGGTGTAATCGAAACGTTGCTCTCTATTGGCCGTGGTTTGTTGCAACCACACCGTGAACCTGTGCAAGCCAAAGCTGAGTATCCTCGGAAGCATTTGAATCCGTATGGAATTTGATACTTTACCTATAAATTACATTACAAATGATGACATCACTAGAATTTTTTTTTTTTCAACACCAAAATTCTATAGACTATGCTATTTTCTTCGAAGTTTTCTTAATATCAATAATAATGATTATAACAGCCAGTTTGATATCACTAGCAAATTTTTGTGTTCAATACCAAATATTTTTACACTTTGCTATTTTCTTCGAAGTTTTCTTAGTATCAATAATGACGATAACAGCCAGTTACTCAACAAAAACATAAATTAAGTGTTTACATAACATATGCCGCCACTCATGAATTGAAATATCATCTGCCTCTCTCCTGTAGACTCCAAAAAGGAACTATCTTAATCTCAAGTACTACAGAAGACCTGAAAGCGGAGATTTAATAACAAACAGAAATCACAGACCATGCCATAAATCACTGACAAATTTGTTTCCTTGTCGACCAACACATCCACAGCATCAATGCAATACAAGAGAATGATTTTCTCCCAACCATATTAAAAACAATGAGAGCCACCGATGCAAATACAAAAAAAAAGAGAGAGAGAGAGAGAGAGAGAGAGAGAGAGAGAGAGAGAGGAGAGAGAGAGAGAGAGAGAGAGAGAGAGAGAGAGAGAGAGAGAGAGAGAGAGAGAGAGCGCACCTCTATACATGAAACTACCATCATATCAGGCACGACAGTTGACACTTAATACTTAACGCCACCCCCCCCTCTGCCTAGTGCCCATATCACTTTAAATTAATCAATCAGTCAATAGGGTCCCCCATCAGGTAAAAACCTTTCCTATCCTAGCCAAGAATCTAGTGCAACTTGCAATATAATTCATTTATTTATAACTCTAAGAACGTTTTCACCGGAACATGATAAAACCACCAAATCCTAAATATTTTTCTCGTCCAAATGAAGTAAACGTTAATGTATATAATACTAGAAGATACATAAACGATCTACATAAACTCAATAATATCAAAATAGTTGTAAAATCAACATGGTTATACTGTATTTATGGCACCGAACTCCTCCCCAATTATCATTATCGTAAAATAATTATAAGTCGTATATATAAAAGAAAATTAACTCACATAACGCATCCGAGTGTACGAGAGTATTTTCAACTTACTGAAAGTGACATTAACTTAATCAAATTACTATCAATTCACTCTCAAAGGACATATTCAAAACTTATTTACATGACACTTAACTCCATGCTTTAAATTGGCTTCTTACTAACATATCTTGTTAAAAAAAAAAAAAACATTTCAGAAATGAATGGTCATATTAAGAGTATATACACAAGACTCAAATTTAAATAAATAGATATGTATTCCACATCATATATAACAGCTAAGAAAAGTCTGAAGATTGATTAGACCTCCAATGACAAGAGATTTAAAACATAAAACTGATAAAGAAGAACTAGTCATTCTAAAAGGGATGATTAAGAAAGATTACAATGACAGATCTCACAAACCAGTTCAGAAAAATGGGAAATTTATTTTCAACTTCATTCAGGAGATCGAAAGTTTTGACACTTCCTGGAAGAAAAGGTGAGAGAGAGAGAGAGAGAGAGAGAGAGAGAGAGAGAGAGAGAGAGAGAGAGAGAGAGAGAGAGAGAGAGAGTTAAGTTTACATTTTCATTAAGAAATGATGCGTTCACGTTGTAAGATTAATATTCCTTTTTCATCTAACTTACTGTGGAAGGAATCCCATAACGAAAGGATGCCTTTTATCACCTACAATTTTAGAAAAATTGCATTATGAGAGAGTTACTTCGATTCAAAATGAAATTAAAAGAGCCACATTATTGGTCCGTGCCTTTGCGAGAATATTATGATTATTCACATGCTTCGTACATATGGCAGAATATAGATTGTATTGCTTGCATTCATTGTTTATGTTCCTGGATATCTAATAGCTTTATATGTAATTTTTTTTTATAAATATCACCTTTTTTTACCCTTGCATTCATTGTTTGTTCCTGAATATCTAATAGCTTTATATGTAATTTTTTTTAAATATCACCTTTTTTAACCCTATGCTATTCAAAAGATATGAAAAAAAAAAAAACGATATAAAGAACGAAGATAACAATTACGTCGCAATCACGTTATTGTGGTTTATCTCAATCAATAACAAGTTCCCCGCAAGTGATTTGTCACTGACTCTGACATGATAAAGTCACCTTCAGGTGAGTCTCATCTTCCCATTAATCATTCGGGTTCCATTCATAATTCCTATCCATCATTGTACGTACGAGTCTCTATCCTCAACCTTATTATTATCATAATTATCAAAACTGCAATATCAGTTGCAGTATGATATTGCCGATAGTATTTCTATATTCCATGATCCCAAAGTATTCGCCCTGAATATTTGAAAAGTTCATTGATTCATTTGTCGTTATTCATTCATGAATAAATCATACTTTAGAAAGTTTAGAGTAAAGTATATTCACCATGAACTTTCATGCTAAGCAACGTCTATATATACAAAATTGTACACCCACAAACGAAAATATTCATGATGTACCCAAAGAAAGGAATTAATTATGTATAGTACAAAAAAAAAAAAAAAAATCTCCGTAATACAAATTTTTTCTAATTTTCAATAATTCAAATCTTGTCAGCTAGAGAGAAAGGCAATAAATCTTTCACCTGCGCTCAATATCCGTTATCACGATCCATATCAATATGGAAGCAATTAATACACAACAAAAAATGCGGCTAAAACAAAATCTTCAAGACTACCAACCATAATTCTCAGTTAATGTGTTATGTATTTAAAATGCACATCACACTCATGATATATTCTGCAAAACCTTTTCAAGTTACATTACATTCTTAGAGAACGTTGTACTTCGCCTACAATACGAAAAGGCTTTAAATAATGCAAATGAGAGTCATAGAATGTGACACAAATGGAAAGGAAAGATGCTTTGTGTTTCACTGGATATTCGCTTTACTCTATTTACTGGAGAAGAGCACAAGTAAGCGCTTAATTCATTATGTTATATATACATACATATATATATATATATATATAGAGAGAGAGAGAGAGAGAGAGAGAGAGAGAGAGAGAGAGAGAGACGCTGGCTTCATTGGCCCTACTCCTTTAGGAATTCTTGAACATGTTTACCACTGGAAAAAGTTTCTTTTTATTTCATAACATCAGTCATTCTCTCTCTCTCTCTCTCTCTCTCTCTCTCTCTCTCTCTCTCTCTCTCTCTCGTCAAGTGTCACAACCTCCGGTTTCTTGAATGAAGTTGGACACAAACTTTCAGACCATTTTTTCCCCAAAGTGACTTGCTGAGACAGATCTAATCTCGGGGCCTTTTCAAATCCTTGATTATAAAGGGGACTTTCCTCCTTATCTCCTCGATTACTTTTTAGAAATGTGGCGATATTTCTATTGCTGAGATTTATTCATTAACATTTTGGTAGTTGAGTATTTTCTTGTGAAATGGCTGGCATACAGTGAGTATTCATGTAAAATAACTAGGAAACAATAAATGATTATGTGAATTCTACTGATTTGGTTTGATTTCAAGACATCGTTTAGAGGACTGATGCAGTGATATTTATCTATACACAAACACAATGTGTATATGTAATTATGTGTATATTTATACTATATATATATATATATATATATATATTTATATACATACATATATATATATATATATTATATATATATATATATATATATATATATTATATATATATATATATATATATATGCTACACGGCCTTGAAAACCTGAATCCTCAAGTCAAAAAGTTTTAAAATATAGAAAAGAAGGTTTAAAGGAAAATTGAATTCTGAAAATGGACCAAGCTCCTATCATTTAAAAACCTAATTAATAGGACGGATTTGCCTCTCAAATTAAGCATTCCAAAGAGCGCAAACCCTTGAAAAAGAATATCTACTTCTGAAATAAATCTCTCATTGACCTTTACAGATTTGTATATATGACGAACAACTCTTTTTATATTCTAAACGTTTATCATCTCAACTTTTTAATATCTACTTTAACATCTAGCTTCTTTAAACGTTCGCTGTTATTATTACATTTACTATCATGATTCTTATTATGATTATCCTTACCATCATCATCATTATTATCACTGTTATCAAACAAAGTTCTAATAATGTTATCTAAAGTGCGATCCTTCATGGAAAAGAAGACTTCTACGATTCCAATAGCTACTAAAACAGGTTACATTATCGTTTTACCGACTCGGGCCATATCTTCATACCTAACTGAGGGCAACTGCAATTTACATAAAATATGATAATATATTGGAGATATTTATTGGTAAAAATAAAAAACACACAATTGCTCACCTGCTTCTTTTTAAACAAGATTTTGAAACCAATATTTATGCACAAGCTCTTTTTAGCTGGGGTGGAATTTTGTGGTTTCCCCAGTCTTAACTCAGAAGGCATAGTTTTATCACCTATCCTGATTGCGGTTTTTTTTTTTTTTTTTTTTTGGTTGAGCAAACAAGGTTTGTTCATATGTACATTTAGGGACAAATGAGCTTGCTTAGACAGAAGATTTGTTCTAAAGTATATAAATTGATGTTTAGCCAACAATGATGAAAGGTGAGAAAGCCCCTTTCATTATATGGGGACAAAGAGTGTCATTATTATGAAGATCAATTACTTCAAGCTGTGTTTCGAATTCCACTATACTCGTAGATACAGAAGATGGAATCATGAACAATGTGACATTGATTTCCTTCTTGAGCTCCTCAAATCAGGTCTAGAAAGCCTCTATAAGTTTACCTAATTCATGTCTATTCCATAGTTGGCTAGTTGAGAAATAACTTGGTTATTCCCATCAAGTTTATGGTTCAGGTTATTTAAATGACTTTTGTGAGATCCACAAGAAATGACAAATCACAAAGCACAAGTGGTTTACCATTTCATTATAACATATCTCATATACACATATCTATGTACTACTATTTATACATTTACATACATACATGCATTTACAATTATGCATACATGTGTGAAGTACAAATTAGGAAGATTACAAATATATACAATATGAGGTTTAAAATTCTGTATTTAAATTTCATTCATTGTAGTCTATTGCGCATATACAATATGTGTGTGTGCATGTATATAATACATATATATATATATATATATATATATATGTATTTATATATATATACGTGTATATATATATATATATATATATACATATATATAAATATATATATATAGACACATATAAATACACATAAATATAATAAATTATTATAATTAAGCTAAATTTTTTCGAGGTAAAATTCTTTAAGATTCACAAAGTCAATTTCAGGATAATGCACTTAGTGCAACAGAGAGGGAGAGAGAGAGAGAGAGAGAGAGAGAGAGAGAGAGAGAGAGAGAGAGCGATTTGGACAATGAGAAGAAATTAAGCCGTTCCTCATCCGATAAGTATCACAGTTATTATTATTGTTGTTATTATTATTATTATTATTATTATTATTATTATTATTATTATTATTATTATTATTATTATTACTCGCTAAGCTACAACTCTAGTTGGAAAAGCAGAACGCTATAAGCCCAGGGGCCCAACAAGGAAAATAGCCCAGTGAGGAAAGGAAAAAAGGAAAAATAAAATATTTTAAGAAGAGTAACATTAAAATAAATATTTCCTATATAAACCATAAAAACTTAACAAAACAAGAGGAAGAGAAATCAGATAGAATAGTGTGCCTGAGTATACCCTCAAGCAAGTGATTATTTGATTTATTGTCTTGCAATGATCATGACAAGAAGCATTTCCAATACTTGTTCGTATTATCGCAAACGCCAACACTTTCTTCCCTTATTTCTACCTGCTTTATCTAATTTAAAAACCTCTCGATTAACTTATAACTGATAAATCAACATGTGATTAAGATTATATTTAATTCAATAATGTATGTAAATGAATTTAAAACTATTTACGAGATACAGAACTAGACGTTCATTAGATTCAAAGATTATGATTAAATTAAAAACTAGCACAGGCTTTCTTTATGCCTGAGCATTTAAAGTTACTTTAAGGAATGATCATTTGACATTTACTAAAGCGCCTTTTACTGTTGAAGTGTTAACATTTTAATTCCGTATCCTTATCACTTACAGTTGTTTTCTATAATAGGATTTAATTGTTTTCTATAATAAGATTTAATTTGTAAGCATTCATTTATGCAAATTGTCTTAGAATACTGATGATTTACTTAGCGATTTTCAACATAAAATATTTTTACAGTATAGTTAAATTTGAACTCTCTCTCTCTCTCTCTCTCTCTCTCTCTCTCTCTCTCTCTCTCTCTCTCTCTTCTGCAAAAGTATCCTTCGTTAGTTAATACTTTCATAGGTAAAACAGTGATAATAGAAACGAAATATACAAAAAGACGGATGTTATGTACAAATATATTCTACAAACATAAGTACCAAACAAATACTATCATCTTAAACAAAGTACTTAATACTAATAGGTATGTACCTCACTTCCATCCAGCATAAAGTATAATTCAGAGATGTCGGGTACCGGATTTATAAAGTTACGGTGCCTTCACTTAACAAAGTCTAGATTGAGACTATGACGAATGCCATTTTGACAAGAAATGGTGAATCTGATTGCTATACAAATATCAAAATCAGAAAAACATTTAATTTCATCAAAACACATACAGTTCACGAGTAAAAACATCTTGAAAAACGTGCAAAATAATTAGGATTTTTATGGGATTATCTCCGAGAGAAAGATATTGTACAAATAGTCTACGACACATCCTCATGATTGGCCGAAAGTCAATGCTTCGCCTTTGTTAATTCATAGATTCAGTGGGAATTAAGATTGACCTTATCTTGGTCAAAGTAAAGTCCCTGATGCTTAACTATTCAATGTTTCACGGTAAAAAGACTATTTCTCATGGATTTATTTATTTTCTATTAAAATTCTATGATGTACATCTATTTTGGTCAATGACATATGTCCAAAACTGTGCTCAAGTAATTCTAAGGTGTAACTTAAAAGTATTCTGTTGCATTATGATACACCGATGTATGGTATACTAGTTCGTTTTAGTAAAATGGATGGTAATTTCTACTACTACTACTACTACTACTACTACTGACTACTACTACTACTACTAACACCAATACAATTACAACTACTTCAATTAAATAATAATAATAATAATAATAATAATAATAATAAAAACAATAATAATAATAATAATAAAAATAATAATAATAAAAATAATAATAATAATAATAATAATAATATTAATGTATAAAAAAGTAATCTCTAATAATTTAAGTAAAAATACATAAAACAACATTTCATAGCAAGGTTTAAACCTTGTCATTAGTATCGTAAGTTTCATTGCACTGCTCATCTTTACAACTCTTATTCACTTTTCTACAATGTGTAAAATTTATATTTCATTCCAGTGAATCAGAAAAAAATCAGTATTTTCGAGAAAATCCATTAACTTTATTTAGTTTTTTCCTAGTTATGAAAAAGTACTAGATCTCGTCAGTATATATACTTTAAATATACTTATTCAAATGCCCTTTAGAAATACTTATTAAAAGGCCCTTTGAATATACTTATTTAAAAGACCCTTGCTATACATATGTTTTAGATTCTACTCTGATGTCGAGGTAGATGAAACTGGCGCATCCTCCCAAGGATTTCCACCTCACTGTGTAGGATACCGTCTTGGGACTTCATTATCTTAATCCAGTGAAATTTCACGCTTCATTTCATCGGATCGATCATTTAAAACCAGCCAACTTTAAAAAAGACTTTTCGGTTTCTGTCGAAGAAGAAAGGAGTCTTTTTTTTCAACTCTTAGGTAATTGGTTACATTTATTCTAATTCATAATTTCATACGTGAATTACCTACGGGTTTAGAAGCTTCTGATAAGCAAGTATAATGATGTTTCAAGGCAAAGAAACAAAAAACTACTGTATATCAAAGTTATCTACTCTATTACCTAATGATGAGAGAGAGAGAGAGAGAGAGAGGAGAGAGAGAGAGAGAGATGAGAGGAGAGAGAGAGAGGGGGGGGGAAATACCTTGGTTACCTACTTTATTATCAGTTGTCATTTTGATTACATTCCTGAGACCCTCAAGGGAAAAATTTCCGTTGTGCTGACTTACTAGTATGGAAAAGAAAAATAATATAGCCTTAATATCCGGTGACATATCGACGAGATCTTCACTAAAATATAAAAAAAAAAATAACTTGAACTTGAAGGGAACTGGATTCAAATGTGCAAGAAATGTAAACGTAATAAACAATCAATAGAGAAGGGAAGAATAATTTCGTAATAAACAATCAATAGAAAAGGGAAGAATAATTTCGTAATAAACAATCAATAGAAAAGGGAAGAATAATTTAGTAATAAACAATCAATAGAAAAGGGAAGAATAATTTCGTAATAAACAATCAATAGAAAAGGGAAGAATAATTTCGTAATAAACAATCAATAGAAAAGGGAAGAATAATTTCGTATAAAATATCCCAACAGAGTATTATGAGTTAATCTAGCACCCCCCCCAGCACCCCCCCCCGGGAAAAAACCTACGAAAATATTTTTTAAGTTGATATAATCTTGAAGAAATTATATTTGTGAAAGGACCTAAGACGCTTATTGCTTCCCGTGCGATGATCTGAGCAAACACATTCCAGATTAGGAGGGAACCACAAGTAAACACACGTCCTACCGACAGATTACCATGGTAATTACTTCATCACTGGTGCAGGGGGGAGGAAAGAAGGATTCCAGTTTATTTTTTATAAAAAAAAAAATCCGTCGTTAATTAAATCACACAGACAGGGATGAAAACACATTAAATACATTGAAGGATAGTGACAAACAGCCTTCGAAATGTTTGAGATGAACATACCTGTAAGGCTACATAACTAATACATTGAAGGATAGTAAGTGACAAACATCCTTTGAAATGTTTGAAATGTTAAAACAACAATTTTCGTGACCTATTTCGATATATCATTAAAACACTTCGAGTTATGAAAATATAATTCAATGTTAACATAACTTCATAATTACCTTACTAGAGTTTATACTTTTAGTGAATATAACAAACAAAAACATATTAACTGAATTTTTTTTTTTTTTTTGTCCTGAAATATTTGAAAAGGTTCAGAAGAACGACAAAGCAACTTTACGACCAACGTCATTCAAGAAACTTGGAGTTTTGAAACTGCAAGAGAGAGAGAGAGAGAGAGAGAGAGAGAGAGGAGAGAGAGGAGAGAGGCATATACAGTGTGCTAAATTATCATCCGTAGAGAGAGAGAGAGAGAGAGAGAGAGAGAGAGAGAGAGAGAGAGAGGCATGTACAGTGTGCTAAAATATCATCCTTAGAGAGAGAGAGAGAGAGAGAGAGAGAGAGAGAGAGAGAGAGACTGTAATTAGCATAAGTGACGCCATGACTCTATTTCTTTTATATCAAGTTGGGTAAATCTCAGAAAATTTCAAAAGGTTATAGAGGTATTCTGAGTATTTTCGGCAGTGTAATTCACTCTTACCATGACACATTCCATAAATAGACGGAAAAATATTTCTTGTTAATGCGTTATCTTCTTTCTCTTAATAAATAAAAATAAGGATTACATGAAAATGCAGTTTTGGGAATAGCTAGTTACTACCTTCCACAAATTATATTTTCATTAAGCTCGTTCCCTTAATGCACGGAATTGCAAACGTAAATGAGATATTCAAACCTGCAGAGAATATTGAGGAACGGCGAAATGATTCAGCGTGTGAATTAAAATCTAAATACAAAAGCTCCATTTCAGGCAGACGTCCAGGCAAATATTTTAAATGCACATGAAAATATTAAAATTTCTAAATGATGAAATATGAAATGTTAACTATACGTGGTCATAAAAAAACGCAAGGAACCCGTAAAATGAATTTCATCGTTGTTTCTTATCACCTAAGATGAGCTTTGGCAAATTTCCATTTCCTGTGGGCCTCAATTTAGCATACGCAAGTGAGGAGCACATGATGATACACATACGAAATAAATATTATTTCCCCACCATATACTGATTTTTTTTTTTTTAATATCTTCCTTGTTTTATTTGTCTTACTATTAACGTTTACAAAAAAACGACATATCTTAATAATAATAATGAGGATTATTGGTATGAATAATTATAATTCAGTAACTTAGAATGTCTTAAGGTTTGCAGAACAACAAGTTGCAGGTCACATGTTGCCCCCGATTGGCATAAAGGAAAGTAATTTTTATCTTAATTTCTCTTCTTCTTGGGAAAAGCTTGTTTCTGGCCAAAACGGCCTCTCTCGGTTTCATAGAAATAAAAACCAAAATTTGGGAACTAACAGGTAAAAATGACCATATATAGTTCATATTGTATGTCTTCTTCTGGTTTCGACCTTCTTAGTCCCACTGTATAGCAGAGTCGGCGCTTGGGTTAACTTTCTCCATATAGTTCTATTCCTTGCATCATCTTTCCTGAGACCCTCTCCCCCCATATTCCTCTTCATCACATCCACCCATTTCCTCCTCCCCGACACTGGCATGTCCCTGGCTCTCTTGATTGGTTGGTTCAACTTCCTCTTTTCTAATTACATGGCCATAGCATCTCAGACGAGCTTCCCTAGCCTTCTCCTTTACATTACATATACCAAACATTCTTTTTGTATCTTGGCTCTCTTTCCAGCAATCCATCTCAGCATCCTCAAACTCGGTTCTTTCACATAGTTCCCACCTCTTTCAACTCAAGTGACGAAGTTTCTGCCCCATCTAATAGTACAAGCCTAATAATTGTATTATAGATCTTCATATGGAGTATTAAGGGTGTTTTTTATCTAATAAAACTCCAGTTACTTCTCTTCATTTTCGCCATTCTTCTATTACTCTCTGTCTCCCTGCTTTTCCAGTACCTCCTCCACTGTTATCATTGATCCCAAGTAGTCGCACTCCTTGTTCTATTTTAACACTACTACTTTTCACTTGAATGTTTACTTCTTCATGTCCTTCTCTACTTCTAATCATTAGCAATGTCTTCCCAATATTCACCTTCAAACCTTTGTTTTCTAGGGCTACTTTCCAGGCTAAATACCCATCTTGCAATTTTTCTTCGTGTCTGCTAAAATGACTAAATCATCAGCAAACATCAGTTTTCAAAATTCTTCATTGCACTCTAATTCTGATGATAAGGTATCTATTACTAGACTCATTTCAGAAATTGGTGAAGGGTAGCATCACTTTAATGCAAATGACAGAACCTAGAGAGAGAGAGAGAGAGAGAGAGAGAGAGAGAGAGAGAGAGAGAGGGGAGAAACTTGAAAGCATTCTTCGATTATTATAAATAATTTACAAAAAAAAAAAAACTATTAAAATTGATAAACGAACCGATGTTTTTGGGAAATCCAATACAAAATAATTAGCATTTACGATGGGAGTATTGACCAATATTCTAATCAACAACATGACCTGAATGATGATTAAAAATTATTTTTACCGGTTGCCTTAATAAAAAAAAATCTATGATCAATTCAACGGCTCGAATATTTTGACATCCATCACGATGATAGAAGAAGAAGAAGAAGAAGAAGAAGAAGAAGAAAAAGAAGAAGAAGAAAAATGATGATGATGATGATGACGATAACCAAGAAATGAGCAAAACCAACTCTGAATTTCAACCCGTAAATTCGGCTCAATGGTCTCGATCTAAAATTAGATGGAAATCATTAGGTGTTGTCACTCACCAGACAGGTGACGGGGAAATCTCGCCTTCAATAAATGAAAAGCCTTATTCGCGTAATGGGGAGGAAGAGGCCTGGAATGGGTAGGCCTACCACCAATCTCACACAAGACCAACTCATCTCCATCGTTCAACTTTTCCCTACGCGTTCCATTTTTTTTTTTTTTTTTTTCTCACATTCTCTCACATTATCTACTGGTTGCTTCCTTATTCTTTCAAAAACACGATGCTACTGTATAATAATGATAATAATAATAATAATAATAATAATAATAATAATAATAATAATCATTAATTATTATTATTATTATTATTATTATTATTATTATTATTATTATTATTATCATCATTATTATAATAATAATAATAATAATAATAATAATAATAATCATCATCATCATCATTAATATTACTATTATTATTATTATAATTATTATTATTATTATTATCATAATTAATGATAATGATAATAATAATAAAAAATTAATAATAATAATAATGATTATTATTATCAATATTATACCTACGTGGTCATGAAGTAGTTGGCATTATAAATAAACCAAGCAGGCTTAGTTTCCAATGCTGATGTAATCTTTTACCTTTTGTTGATGTTTGCATACGAAAATGAAGTAATATGTGTAAAATCTCTCTGGAGACTTCTAGCATATTCATCATAGACCACCAGAGGAGCATACATAATTCGGGTAAAATTTACAGCGAACGCGCGTACTAAAAAAAAAAAAAAAAAAAAAAAAGAAAAAAAAAAATCAAATGGAGGCTATTCAGTCCTAAATAGCAAAAATGGGAAACCACCCTACATATCCCCCCCCCCTGCACTGAGAATAGTTAAAATAATTTGGATAACAAGGTGAATAGGCAGCAAAACTGAAATTATATATGAAGCTAATAATTGGGTGCAGCTTAGGTCGGGTTTTAACAAGGTAATTGTATTTCTTAATTCTCTTCAATATTCATAGTCGAGAAAAATTTACACATGATTCAATATAAATGTTCAGAAATAACCTCTGACAAACAGTATGGCTCGTCACAGTACCTTTAATTTACTTCAGTTTAATCTATTTTTTTATGATTTGGCCGATATTTAATTTCCATGTTGTTGATTAAACAATCTCAACTCTTACAACATAGACTTGACTCACTGGGGGAACCTAATCAATTCGATATCTTAAGAGTTACCATAAAAGCCAGAGTTGCGTGTAGATTGACTCTTGGTTTTCAAAGTACTAAAGGAAAAACCTCGAAAATTTACGTTGGCAATACGGAGATGGTATAAGATCAGCAAATGTAATCTAACTTTCATAATATTGATATGATTAATCTTGTCTAAAAAGGTGAAGTTTGATGGTTTATGCATCTACTAATACTACCCCTATTAATAATAAAATGTTAATCATAATAACAGTATATGGGTATGAATCGAAGGGGATTTTTACTCACGAAATCGGTGAAGCTGACAATCCAAAATGCTTACGAGAAAATGACTGAAGTTTACGTTTGAAATAAGTTAAATGTCAAGTTATCGAACAGGGACTCGTGCAACGCAATATAGTAAAAAAAAAAAAAAAAAAAAAATATATATATGTATATATATATATATATATATATACACACCCACACACACACATATATATATATATATAAATATCCTATATAAATTAAAAAGGAAGTATTAAAAAAGATAAAAGCAGACAAGGAACAAAGCAAGAACTGACTACTCCAAAATATACTGTAGAGGAGAGATAGAAATAATTGAAAATAAAGATCAAAAGACAGGACCGATCCGACGGCTGAACAGTTCAAAGGCTGAGACCTTCCTTTTTTGGGGGGAGGGGTGTATATGGATCTCCTGGAGTCCAATAAAAAAAAAAAAAGCTATTCTGGGCTGACTGCCTTTGAAGCCGAAATTATAGACTACTTTTACAATAGTATAAATGAATACCTCAGTCTCTGAGGCTTACGATGCTAGTTATGCATAAATATGCTTAGAAATATTTTTCTAAGAAATCTGCATAAGAGTTATTAGTTACTTTAATTTTTCCAACGAAATGTTTGAATTATCCATATAAAATAATGATGATGATAATAATGACAAAATAATATGTATATACATACATACATGTGTATATATATATATATATATATATATACACACAGTATATGCTATAAATATAAGTGAGTGTGAGTGTGTTTCTGTATGTACAGAGTGTGTGTGTATATATATATATATATATATATACATATATATATCAAATATATATATATATATATATATGTGTGTGTGTGTGTGTGTGTGTGTTGCCAAATTGTTCAAGAAAACTAAACTTTACGCATAACTGTACTTTACTACAAGATGGGAGAAACAAAAGTTAAACTTTTATGCCCATAACTGTATGTGATGAGATGAATGACATCACATAAGAAAGTGAGACGAAAGTATGATGGGGTAGGATAGTGAGCTTCAGTTATAACGAATGTAAGTCCCAAGAGTTGATTACGATTGATTGCTTGATTTGAGGTTTCCTGGCATCCTGGTGTTGTTGATTAAGAAACAACTTACATTTGTATATTGAAGACAGGAGAAAGAAGTATAAAAGGGTCATACATTCTGACCGCTTCTTAAGATTTAGAAAAAAGTTTCTTTTTCTCTATTTTAATTTGATTTAATGGCATAAATGAATATTCAAGTAAATTCAAGTAAAGAATGATATAATAGAATTTCTTTCTCTCGAAATAAGCACTATTTTGCGTAGTGAATTTCACTATAAACTTCCCGCGGTCATCATGTCTCTTTGCAGGAGATATATAATTTTACTGATATTCAATTACAAAAGGAGATAGAACGTTTAAATAATGAGGAGATAAAACGTTTAAATAATGAGGAGATAGAACGTTTTAAATACGCCCACTAGCAAAGGAAGTAAAAAAAAAAATTACGGACTGTAAGTAAGTAAATAAGTCCAATATTTAAGTATTTACTCAATGACATATGAAAATATTCTAGCTTCACTCAAACGGATAGTACGCAAGATAGGAAGCTTATCCAACGAAAAACCCTCAGAAAAGTGTAATTAAAGGTGTTGAGAGAGAGAGAGAGAGAGAGAGAGAGAGAGAGAGAGAGAGAGAGAGAGAGAGATGAAATACATAA
>NC_090729.1:131652149-131669649 GCF_036898095.1 Palaemon carinicauda
GAGATGGAGGGGGGTTTAAATGTAATAAACAAAAAAATTTGATAGGTTATAACACATTGGTGCTTATGTAATATCAACTGTATACTGTAGGACGGTTTGAATAAGTTAAGAAATGGTATATAACGATACTTTGATAATGTATTCGTACACACTCAAGAGCGGCAGCTAGATGACAGCTGATCTAATCACAGCCAAAAGTAAAACAAAAAGAAGTCAACGATACTCGATTTTTAAAACACACCCGAAATTTAAAAACAAAAGTACACGCTTTCTTAATGTGCAATTAACTATTTAAAGAGTGGCAATTTTCTAGAATAAAATGGTATTTCCCAAAAAATAGTGGTTTGCTGATGAAATCGGATGCCGTATTTTTAGCTATGATTGAAATGGATGTAGACTCGGCCTAATTTTTTCGTTTCGTATTTAATTGACACTAAGAAAACTAATTTTAGTTTCTTCATCTAAATGTAAGTATTGTATAACACGGAGAGAGAGAGAGAGAGAGAGAGAGAGAAGTAGAGAGAGAGAGATGAGAGAGAGAATCAGCTGTTGTAATCAAAATGGCGTGTTTTTGTTTCGTGAGAATTTCATCGCCACGCCTATAACAACAACATACTGTACTGAACTTTATAGTATTATACAGACTACTGTAATATGATAAAGTAAAATATTTGTAATCTATTTTATATGAAATGGGGCTATTTTTTTAAAATTTACATTTACGTATGTAAAACAACTCTCTCTCTCTCTCTCTCTCTCTCTCTCTCTCTCTCTCTCATCTCTCTCTCTCTCTCGTAGATTGTTTTCCTGCTTTGCTACGTATGTATGATTTTATATAGATACGGTAAATAATATTTGTAATAACATATTTTATAAAAGCTTTTACTGTAATATCATTATTTATCACTTTCATCATGCACGTTAAATTCCTTAGTTTGTTTACTGAGCATACTTTATGACGCCGTCGTTTCAGGCGGCGTCATAAAGAAAAACATTTCATTTGGAAGTCCTAAGAAAAATTAAGTAAAACATTAGTAATAACCAAATCAACATACTGTACTGAATAATCAATATAATCAATGCAAAAATTAACCTATACACAGATGTGTAAAATGCGTTTGTTTCTTCATTATAATCAGAGATAAACGTAAACAAAACATTGGTTGCCATTTTTTATCGTGCTATTTGGCGTGTTTAGGAAACGCATGATATAAAGTCGCCTTTAATATTTGTGCCTGTTTTAGTTTAGGGTACGTTAGTACATGCATTAAGTGTTCTGTACATTAAAGGGGTAGTTTGTTAACAGTACTACGTACAAGGGAAGGTTTTAAAAGTCTGAATATACATGTTAAATAAATAGGTAAATATGGTGTCACTACTTCGCGGATTTTCACCTATCGCGGCCGGGTCTGGAACCTATCTACCGCGATAAACGAGGGTTCACTGTATTAAGTAAAGCATAGTTTGTAAAGAACCACTGCGTCAATATGAAATATCGACCAGTTCTCCGCACAATTACTTGTATTGGACAAAGGTTTATATCCGCATAGGAGGGAAAACCAATGCAACATAGCTTGCATAAAGGAACAATTCTATTAGATTATCCCAGATAAGGTACATCGAATGAATGCTCAATTATACCAATAAATTGACACAGGTGAAGGAGACGCAAGGTTCTCAAGAACAAGTTATTGTCAGGCAATAAATAGACAGGTTAACCACAATTATATATATATATATATATATATATATTTATATTTTATATATATATATATATATATATAAGAAGAGGATAGCCCAAAACTTTAAGCATAAGTATGATAGTAAACAGAACTTGTTTGTCTGAAGAAAAAAACATTAAATGCCACTTTTAAGATACCGAGGTATCAAAGTCATAAAAGTCTGTATTACAAATCAATGACATTAGCGTTAGAAACGCTCGGCACACATGTCTGCAATTATGCTAGGTTCACCTTTCGAAATGGAACAGTCTACATGGGCAACACAGTGCCCTCACTTAGTTTGTAGTACAGTATGTAACTACACACTCACCCTGGAATTAATCGTCCCAATTAAAACCACTGTTCCTCGCAGAGTTAAACAGTAGGGTTAACAACGCGACCCACTGCTACCTCAGATCTCTTTAGTTCCTCTACTTGCTTCGCATAGTGGCGAAAGAACACTCTGGAAGACTTCCAGCCAGTGTATGAACGGAGATGTTCAAAATCCATACAATTAAAGAAATTTAAGGATGAGGCAACTTTCCTCGGATCGTGACCTGCGGGTGTACTGTCAGGATCCGCTCTGCGAATAAAATATGTGATTTTCGCTCTGAGTTGATTCAGAGATAAATTTGAGCCTGATGTTTCTCCCCTGAATAGTTGACCACCCTTGAAGTCTGAAGTTCTATGAAGATAGACCTTTAGGCATTCTACTGGACATAGAGATGCATCTTCTTTCAGAGGGCAGATTCTCCAGGGACCCCACCTGTTGGTGGGTAACTCATTCTTGGCGAGAAACGTAGGATCCGGAAACAGGTTCAGTTCTCCCCATCCAGGAACTGAAAACGACCTGCCTCTCTCGAGAGGGCTACAATCTCACTAACCCTGGCCCCGGACGCGAGTGCAAATAGGAAAAATAACTTTTTGTGTCAAATCCTTTAACGCACACTCTTCATTGCTCAACAGAGAAGCGAAATGAAGAACTTTGTCTAAAGACCATGAAATGGGCTTTGGAGGTGCTGAAGGTCTGAGCCCAGCGCAGGCTTTCGGGACTTTATTAAAGATCTCGTTACCTAGGTCGACCTGGAAGGCATATAGAATGGGTCTTGTCAAAGCAGACTTACACGCTGAAATCGTGACCATGGAGGTGGATGTAGAAAGAAGTCTGTCAAGATCTCCTGCGGATTCTTCGCCTTGACAAAGGCCACCCATTTTCTCCAGATGACTCATATTGCCTTCTAGTAGATTTGCACTTGTATTCCTCAAGGAAGTCTATGCTGGCTTTCGAAATCCGGAAACGCTTTCTCACCGCTAGGGAGAGAAAATCATGAGCTGCAGGGTCCGGGTTTTCTGTAATGAAGCGCAGACAGTCGACTTCTGACTCGCTGGGTCAGAACTGGATCTGGTAGCGGTACAAACTTCAGCTGTAGTTCCAATGCCAGGGGGAACCACACGCTGTTCGGCCACTTGTGGGCCACTATTGCCCGCTACCCCCTTGAAGGATCTCAGTTTGTTGAGGACCTTCAACAGAAGATTGTGAGGAGGGGAACTGATAAATCCTGGACCATCTGTTCTAGTCGAGGGACATCGCGTCCACTGCTTCCGCTAAGGGGTCCTCGTACGGGGACACGTACAGGGGCAACTTCTTGTTGTCTTTCGTCGCAAAGAGGTCTATCTGCAGTTCTGGGACTTGATTCAGAATGAAGGAGAATGATCCTGTGTTTAAGGACCATTCCGACTCTATCGGTGTGAACCTGGATAGAGCGTCCGCTGTCACATTGGGGGACTCCTTGAAGGTGAACTGCCGACAGGTACCACTTCTTCTTTTCCGCCAATCGGAAGATGGCCAACATCACCTGGTTGAGAGGTGGTGACCTCGATCCTTGTCGATTCAAGCATCTCACAACTACCTCGCTGTCCATCACCAACCTTATGTGGATCGAGTGACGCGGGGAGGACTTTCTTTAAGGTAAGGAGCACTGCCATAGCTTCTAGAAAGTTTATGTGAAAGGTCTTGAATAGCTTGGACCCAAGTCCCCTGGACTTTTTTCCGATGAGAGTGACCTCCCCATCCCTCCTTCTGAGTGAATCGTCACCGACGTGGGAGGTGGCTGAAGAAGAACCGACTTCTTTAGATGTCTGGCTTGGGACCAAGCCTGAGAAGAATACTTAGCCGAAGCGGAACTGGTCTTCTCAGATCTCTTCGCGAGTTTGATGCATAACTTCTCCAAACTCCGGTTGCATCCTTTAGCTGTGCTCTTAGCACTGGGTCTGTCACCGAAGGAAACTGGAGAGAGCCCAGTACCCTCTCCTGTTCGCGTCTTGATATCCTTTCGGAATCTAGAAGTCTCTTGACAGAACCCGCTATCTCCTTCCTTTTCTTCGCCGGGATGGAGAAACGGTGTGTGACAAAAGGTCCCAGTGGATTCCCAGCCACTGGAACTTTTGAGATGGAGAAAGTCGAGACTTTTTTCTGTTGATCTAGAAGCCTAGGTACTCTATGAACTGGATCACTTGACTGGAAGCTTGCAAGCATTCTGTCTCGGATGCTGCCCACACCAACCAGTCGTCAAGGTAGGGCTACTACCTGAATTCCTTTTAGGCGTAATTGTTTGAGAGCTACGCTCGCAAGCTTCGTAAAAATCCTTGGGGCTATGTTTAGCCCGAATGGCATGGCTCTGAAGGCGTATAGTCTTCGTTGTAGCCTGAACCCTAGGTAGGGGGAGAGTCGACGGCTGATTGGAATGTGCCAATAGGCGTCTGACAAGTCTATAGAGACGGAATAGGCCCTCTTGGGCAGTAAGGTCCTTATGTGTTGCAGTGTTAGCATTTTGAATTTTCAATTCACTATGAACTTGTTGAGTGGCGACAAGTCCAGAATGACTCTGAGCTTTTCCTAGTCTTTCTTGGGAACACAAAACAGCCTCCCTTGGAATTTGATGGACTTCACCTTTCGGATCACATTTTTCTCCAACAGTTCTTGAACGTACTCCTCCAGAACGGGGGTGGAGTGTTGGAAAAACCGAAGGCACGGGGGTGAGTGCTGTACCAGCTCCAGCCCAGTCCATTCTTGAGTAGGCTGTGGGCCCAGGGATCGAAGGTCCACCGATCCTGAAATTTCAGAAGTCCTCCCTCCTACCGGTATCATCTCACTTGGACTGGCGTCCTGAGGTCTTGCCTCCCTGACCACGACCACCCCTGAATCCCCTTCCCCTTGAGGGGCGCCTAGACAAGCCTCTGGCTGCTCCTCTAGGCTTTGCTCGAAAGGAAGTAGACTGCCCTTCGAACGCTGGGGTGAATGCCGTGGACTGTGTCGACACGGCCTGGGGGTACCCACTGAAAAGTGGTCGGGGTTTGTGCCACGATCTGGGGCACTGGAGGCAATGGCAATTGCAGTTGCTGTTGCTGTCTAAAAGGCATGGCTGGCCGAGACGGTAGCCTAGTCCTCATAGTCTTCCTCTCTTTTTGAGGACCCTCATCCGGGGAAGACTTTCTTTTGATAGCCAGGCCCCACTTCTGGAGAAGGTTTCTATTCTCCAAGGCGGCCTTATCAACAACTTCTTTGGACCAAGTCGGTAGGGAAAAGGTCTTTTCCCCAAATGTTGGAGGAGATTAGTTTCCTTGGCTCGTGCCTCACCGTAGCCGAGGTGAACACGAACTCCCTACAAGCTCTCCTTGCCTTGACGAAGCCATAAAGGTCCTTCGTCACTGTGGCCAGATGAGTCTTGGCCACCACCATGAACATTTCATGAACCTTGGGGTCACTTGCCATCGTCTCAAGAGTAGTCTGAAGACATTGAGGCAGCCAGTCTTTCTTTTGTCTCGAACTCTCTTCGCAAAAGAAAGTCAGACAGCTTAGGGAGGTCCTCGCCGAACTGACGTCCGACAATATCAGCCTCCAACTTTCCAACTGAGAACGTAAGATGGACGTCCTTCCAGTCTTTGTGGTCCATAGGCAGGGCCAGCGACAAGGGTTTACACTCCTCCAGGGAGGGGCAAGGCTTGCCGGCCTCGACTGCTTTTAGTACAGCCGCAAACCCTTTCTGTAAAAAGGGGAAGGCTCTAGCAGGCGAGGACACAAAGGAAGGGAGCTTCTTGCTCAATGCAGCTACCTTTGAGTTAGAGAAGCCCTCTCTTTCATCAAGGATGAAAGTAGAGCTTGAGCCTTAGCATGGTCCATCACTATGACCTCCTTCGGCTCTGTCTCCTCCTTTGAAGCTGGCTCCTTCCTCAGCCGGACATAACAGTCCGGATATGATGCCTTGCTGGGCCAGAATTCCACCTCCTCCAGGGGAACTGAGCCCAGCTTGTCCGAGATGACGATCTTTCCAGTCGTCATCGGCATGTGCTCAGCATACTGTGACGGGCTGAGAGAGGAGTTGTGAAATCAAAGGCAGATTGGAAACGACTGAGTTATATATTAAGGAACACTCTTCTTTATATACAAAACCTCAAGGCAACAGGACATAACATGTTCGAGAGACAGACAATGTTCAGAGCAAAACAGCAGACATGAATTTTCATGTTCGTTTGAGTGCGAGGGAAGAGCGAAGATACAAGCATATTATATACAAAAGGAATTATGTACAATTGTGTGACACACGGTTGGTACATGGCTCCCCCTCTAAAAATGACATACTGAACATGTTAAATAGGTGCCCTGAATCTGGAGAGGTAGTAGTAAAAACTGCGCCGATTAGCGACAGTGAGTGGCTGTAGAAGTCGTTGGTTGGGGTGCGAGCGAGTGGTGGATTATGGGTGGCTGTTGCCGCTCCGGCTCGTCACGGGGTAGGCGAGTGTGTCCTACGGCATTCATAGGCGTGTGTGTCCTACGGCATTCATAGGCGTGTGTGTCCTACGGCATTCATAGGCGAGTGTGTACTACGGCATTCATAGGCCTACGGCGTTCATAGGCGTGTATGTCCTACGGCATTCATAGGCGTGTATGTCCTACACCATTCACGTCAGCTTCTGTTGAAGTTGAATAGGTGTCCTCTTCGTCACGAGTGGAGGCGTTGATGGAGGTTTTGAAGGTCATGAAGTTGCTGTCCATAAGGGCACGAAGTAGGTTCACCTCACGAGGAGAGCTGTCTGCGGCAGGTTGCAGGCGAGTGATACTGGTCATTTTCCCGAGGGTGAGCGAAGCCCTTTGGTCCCACAACGGTCGTTGAGAGAGCTGAAAAGGCGTTGCTATACGGGCGGCTGGCGACGGCGAGTACTGCTGCAGAAGGTATGCGTTGACAGCGTCATAGTAACGGTGAGAGGTGGAGAGGGGGGGGGAGGCGGGAGGAGCGAGTCACTCCGGGGTCACCAATGTGACGGGCCGAGAGAGGAGTTGTGAAATCAAAGGCAGATTGGAAACGACTGAGTTATATATTAAGGAACACTCTTCTTTATATACAAAACCTCAAGGCAACAGAACATAACATGTTCGAGAGACAGACAATGTTCAGAGCAAAACAGCAGACATGAATTTTCATGTTCGTTTGAGTGCGAGGGAAGAGCGAAGATACAAGCATATTATATACAAAAGGAATTATGTACAATTGTGTGACACACGGTTGGTACAATACCTCCATGGGTTAGCATCTGAGCACAAGGGAAGGTCTTTCACATTGAGCTTTTTCTGGGGCCCATGTGATTCTGCAAGGCACTGCATCCGCAGTTCCATTGCAGCCGCCTTCTCCTGATTCTCCATCTGCATTTGTTGGATCATTCTAACAATAGAAGAGAGGGCTGTCCCAGCTCTACTGGGAGACCGGCCGATGTTGAGGGAATAGGCTCCGGAATCTGAACCGGAGTAGCCGACACCTCGTCGACCTCTTCCTCTACAACGTCTGGGGCTTGAACTTCATCCTGGGCTTCTGCCAGGAGGTCTTCCTCCAGACGCTCGTCCACGTCAGACATCCTGTCATCTAACTGGATGTCTTGCATCGCGACAGCGACTTCAGCATCCACCTGGATCTGAACTTGGGGGATCTCCTCTTGAGGCTGGGGAATCACTGCATCAGCTGATGCCCTAGGGAAAAGGTAAGCCCTCATCTTCTCACTTGGAAGATAAGGGCCAGAGGTGTTCTTTTGGAAGCCCCTTACCCAGGTACGAAGCTTCTCCCTTGCTATATCCCATGATTCCGCCGTCCTAGGAGAATCAAAGGCCTCAGTAATCAGGTTAGTGCACACAGTACATACCTGAGGGTCCCAATACCGGAGATCATCCTTGGAGACAGCGCATGCTGCGTGTCTCCTACAAAACTCATGTCCACAGAGGTACTTGCTGCGGACGTTGCAGAAAACACTTCCGCACTTCGGAGGGTCCTTCTGTAAAGAGAAGAAATTTCCATGAGTATCAAGTGAACTATGTATCACTGGATATGCATAGTATAGCATAAAAATTCAGAAAGGAAAGACACACACTTGTGTTTCCCTCACAACCCATTGTTGCAGCCTTCCAGATAATAAAATTGAATGTTTAATCTCTTCTAGAGTAACCAATGCAAAGTTTCCAGAGGAAACAGGTGGAGCTCACACCTAAGCAATGATTTTAAAATCCTGGATAATAGACAGGAAAGAACTCACTTTCCTATCTGTAGGGCAACAGCAGAGGGCTGTGCAAGAAAACACAAAAGTGTTAGAACACACAGTGCTGTACCAAAACCCATACTATAGTTTTCTTCTTACAGTATCTGTTATACTGAAGAATACTGGTACAGTATAGGAGGTTATGTGCCGGCCGGCACTTGCCGGCCGGCACACATCATAACTAGCTTTAAAGTATACTACTTAACAGCTATAAGGCGGCAGAACGCTGGTTCAAATGCATGTGCCGGCCGGCAGTAACTGCCGGCCGGCACAGCCAATGTCGGTCGGCAATGACTGCTGACCGACCACTACACAAGGTAGTACCCGGCTGCCGGCCACACTCTTGGCGACCGGCAGACAAGGGCTGACATTAGCCGGCCGGCAAAGGTACAGGACGATGCCAGCCGGCAGCAAAAGAACCAGAGGACTACACCTGCCCGGCTGCCGGCCTCATAGGCCGGCAGCCGGGTCGGGTACAGCACTAGAAGAAAACAGAATGGATGCCGGGATAAGAGTGTACACTACCTCCAAGCCCGGCAATCCGAAAGAGTGCAAATAAGGAACGGGAGAATCTAATTCAGGCTTCCTGACCAATGCCGTCTGACTCTGCAGGCAGGCATGGATGAGGGACCAAGGGAGGTCCGGGCAGCACTCAAAACAGAAGACCCTTGCCGGCCAGCAGCTCTGCCGGCCGGCAAGGGACTGAGTCAATTCCACATCCTAACCTATTCTAGGTCCAGATGTAGAATGACGTACAGTACTGTAATAGCTAGGCCATTACAAAGATAGAGGGGGAAGGGATAAAAGAGGGTCCTACCAACCTTGCTTTTGTGACGGATCACCCGCAGCCAAGAAACTCATCTTAGCCTAAGGGAGATCCAAGGGGGGAGGCCAGCAATACTTGCCAGCTCCCAGAGCACCAAAGCAAGGAAGGTGTTGCTACTCCCAGGGAAAGAAACTTATCCTCCCCCGAGAACAGCAACAAGGACTAGTCTGGTAGATCACAAAAGAAGGAATCATCTCGTACAGAAACCTTCGGTAGTGATCTAAGGAGGCTAAGCCTCCTATGTCTGTGTCAGGCCAGCGAGGGAGACTCTACCCCAAGCCAGACAAACACAGACTCAGACTAAAAAACTCTGTTGTTCTGTCCCTCTTTGAACCAGACTTACTGGAACAGGAAGGTACAGTAACACCCCAGTATAGTTTTATCGAAAATTAATTCAGATAAACCACTTAGGGATAAGCCCAAGGCTTAAACAGAGGGAAAGGGATTGCATACCTTCTCCGAAGAAAAGAAAGCAACCGGGGAGTATGAGAAAGTATACTAAGGCTCCATAAGCAACTTAGCCTAGGCACTAAGAGAATCGATTACCTAAATCACCGAAACTCACTCGTATACTATCTTGGAAATATTCCACATAATCTTAAATGTATAAAACATAGCCTAAAGCTTCAATAAAATTTTAATACACTCGGAAAAACCAAAATCATGCATGGAGTACTAGGACCAAACGACTAGGCTACATGGCCTAGCGTAGGCCAGAATTGGCGAATACTTCGCCAAAATAATACTAAAGCACGAAAGGAAATCCTATGTAACGCTAAATAGCTAAAATTTATTAAAGCAAAACAACCGGGAATGTCGCTCTGACTAACTAAACTTATACCTAGCGAGCGACAGCGTCCATGACGCCTCCGGTAGGCTACGGCTCTTGTAACAAAGATTAAATCTATTAATCACTTAAAAAATTACCAAGAGCCTACATTTATACATAAAAGACATGGTACTCAACTTATCAGAGGCCGACAAAGTTGGAGAAGCCATGAAAAGTAGAATAAATCCAAGATTTGTGAGAAACACAGGAAAAAACACCGAGTTGTTAAGCTACGCAAAAAGGAATACAGATGGCGCCAGGATTGGCGCCAGGCACGCTTACGAAACGGGAGATAGGGAGCCTTGGGAGCGGCTCCCCCTTTTTCTTTCCCGATTTCGTTTCTTGCCAATTGCCCCCTGCGATACGTAATCTCTGTTCGGGGTGCAGATTGCCATGTGGCGTGTCAAGAATACGTCCTCTGATATGTCGCGATATCCCTTTCACGAGGGATATTCGCTCCAGGAGTTAGAATTCTGGTACCTTAAGGTAAATTCTCTGGGAATATCGCCGTAGTTGTAATATACCCTAGGAAGCTACCCTATAGGAACTTCCATCAGGACGACATGGCTTGAGCCCAAAAATATATATATATATATATATATATATATATATATATATATATATATATATATATATATACACACACACAATCCGTCATATGGATTTCACGTTAAATCAATGATTAAATCCATCTGACGAATGTGTATAAATATATATATTTATACATATATATATATATATATATATATATATATATATATATATGTATATATATTTATACACAATCCCTCAGATGGATTTCACGTTAAATCAATTAATAAAATCACTATATATATGTGTGTATGTATATGTATGTATATATATATATATATATATATATATATACATACTGTATATTTACAATTTTATAGATATTGCATAATCAAATATGGTAGTAATATAAACATAAATAGTTTAATATACAATATTTTAAAAGGAATTATGAGCTAGAGTTCTTATAAAAAAACCATGTATAGTACATATCCCTATTTATAATCTTTGAGAAAATATATATATCATAGATACTATAGTCATTTTTTTTTAGTGAGGCAGGTTTGCACCGACTCGCAGCGGTGCCCTTTTAGCTCGGAAAACTTTCCTGATCGCTGATTGGTTAGAATGATCTTGTCCAATCAATCAGCGATCAGGAAACTGTTCCGAGCTAAAAGGATACCCCTGCGATTCGGTGCAAATCGGACTCACTAAAAAAAATTGACTATAGTAATCAACATCCGTAAAGTATAAAATTTATAACAAATGTAAAACATGAATCTAGGCTTAATCCTTTATTAAAGAGAGAGAGAGAGAGAGAGAGAGAGAGAGAGAGAGAGAGAGAGAGAGAGAGAGAGAGAGAGAGAGTTGTTAACATTAATGAGTGACAAGCTTCCAAGTCATTAATGTAGTCTAGAATATATGATGAGAGTGGAGTACTACTACGTGTCGCAAATATGGAAATGCGTTGCTGTTGCAAAATATGTCCACCCTTACACTTTTTACTTTACAGAAAACTAGATTTTAAATTCAATAATAAAAGATGCATCATTTGCTGCATGCCATCGCCCTAGCTTTTAAAAAGTTTTGTTTTTTAATAGTCACATTACACAATTAATAGCCGTAACAAATAAGATAATATTGATTTATTTATATAAATTTATAAAGGTGAATAAACATCCCAGTTCTAAAAGTGAATGACCAATGAACAGTTGTATCTTATGCAACAGTTAATAATGGTTTGAACTAAACATTAAGGAAAATTTCCTTTTGGCTTTATACACGCCTTTTGGTGGAAATGAGAAGTCTGTTTAAGAGAACAGATGGGAATGGGACTGGTAAGGAATGGGTAGCCTAAAAAATCGCAAAGATATGTTGTAAATTTGTCATGAATGAGATTATCAGGAATACACAGGATAGTCATAAATGTGAAATGTAAAGAAAAGCGTGCTATAAAGGAGTGAAACATCAGATTTATTGTTCTAGTTAAAAACTATTGTCCCAATGCGCTGTGATATTGTAATATAACACAAAATAGGATTTTTTTTTTTGTGGACATTTTAAAATATTTTAGGTCACGCGTTTTTACTTTGTCATTTTTTTTACACAAATTTTATATATTTTTTTTTATTCCTCGATGGAAGTTTATAATTCTGTTGTTGAACTTTCTTTAGAATTTTCGGTAGCCTTAAGGGAAAGGCTATAAGCCCAAGAGCTCCAACAAGGAAAATAGCCCAGTGAAGAAAGGAAATAAGGAAAACTACAAGAGGAGTTTAAGAAGAATAACAACATCAAAATAAATAATTTCACATGTAAACTATAAAAACTTGAAAATAATCAGAGGATAAAAACTTCAAAATAACAATAGGAAGAGAAGCAAGATTGAATAGCGTGCCCGAGTGTACACTCAAGCAAGAGACAGTGGAAAACCATGGTACAGAGGCTATGGCACTACTCATGACTAGAGAACAATGGTTTGATTTTGGTGTGTCTTTCTCCTAGAAGAGCTGCTTACCATAGCTTAAGAGTTTCTTCTAACCTTACCGAGAGGATAGTAGCCACTGAACAATTATGGCAAGGAATGGGTATCCTAATAGATCGCAAAGATATATTGTAAATTTCTTATGAAGGACACTATCAGGAATAAATAAGATGGTTATAAATATGAAATGGAAATAAAAGCGTACTATAAAGGAGTGAAACATCAGATTTATTGTTCTAGTTAAAAACTATTGTCCCAATTCGCTGTGATATTGTAATATAAAACAAAATAGGAATTTATTTTTTTATTTTTGCAGGCATTTTTAAATATTTTAGGTCACTCTTGCGTTTTTACCTTGTCCTTTTTTTCTACACAAATTTTAGATTGTTTTTTTTTTTTCCTCGATGGAAGTTTATAATTCTGTTGTTGAACTTTCTTTAGAATTTTCTGTAGCTTTAAGCGAAAGGCACCGACAAACTTTACATAATGGTTCCGTTGGAATGAATTCAGGGTTGATGTTTAGGGCCGGAATTGTTTTGTTTTCTTCGACTGAAGGAAACCGTGCCTACGCACCACTCACACACTCGATATATACAGTATACATATACTGTTTGTATATACACATGTTTTTTTTATGCCGTCATCACCTTTGGTGAGACCTACTACAATTCACTAACTAGAAGTTTTCTAAGTACGTAAGCATAAGGGTCTTTAACGGAATATGTATAAATCGTTCGTACTCACTCGGTAATGAACCTTTTTTGTTGAGTGTCTCTCATATAAGCGCGCGCACGCGCGCGCGCACACACACACACACACACACACACACACACATATATATATATATATATATATATATATATATATATATATATAATTATAAACGACAGTGGAATTCTGTGATAAAGCTATTAACCTTCAGCCTACCGACCTCCGGTATGATAGTGGGATTTTCATGAATTTTGCATATGAAAGTGCTGCTATCATTATTAAAACACGGATAAAAGTTTAGCCCCGTAGTGTGCTTGGAAATAAAAGTACAATGTGTTTCATATATGAAACATTGGAGGGTTAGTGACATGGAAACAGAAATTCATACAAAAAAAAAAAAGTTCTGAAATTTTCCAATTACAAGAAATGGCTTTTATTACTTTTATTTCTATTTCAAATACAACTTTATGAACTTTTGAATAAAGAAAGGCATTTTCATATCATTTTCATATGATAATTTTCAGAACATTTTAACTACACATCACGGAGCTGTACATTACATTATTTGCACATTATATTTTTTTTTATACATGTTGCAACATCTTGCGGCTATAGAGGTAAAAAGACGATGTATTCCATCAAATTTACCATAATATTTTCCCTGTTGAAGCTCTAGGGCTTGTAGAATCCTGCTTTTCCACCTAACGTTGTAGCTTATCTGATAATAATAATAATAATAATAATAATAATAATAATAATAATAACAATAACAATAATAATAATAATTGCGTTGTTACCAGATAGCATTCTTTGCTGCGGTAGCTGTGTTACTATATCATCTGCATGAAGGAAGGGTATAATGACTTGTCGCCTGAATTATAAACGACAGAGCCTTTTCTGTTCAACAACAGAATGTGCTCGCCATGGGGCAATGGTAGCTACATTGAGTATGTTCAAGAATAATGTCCAGTACCATTTTTTCACTGGTATCATTGGCCCACATGATGTAATTAAAGTCTAGCCATTAGGTCAACACTATCCGTACCTTTATTGTAAGATATGATCAGCTGTGGTTATGGGATGTCCTTTGCGTCACTTTTTACCTTCCTTTTCACATTATGGACTGGAGTGTATGTCTCCCAATTGCTTGCAATAGCAAATGCTGTATTATCAAGCCACTTGGCAATGTACACTTTACCATCACTGCAATAATCAAATGGTCCCCTTTTTATCTTTATCAAGAGTTTTTGGTGGAGTATAAGAGTGAACTACTTCAGTTCTGCGACTCTCTCTTGTAATATCTATTGCCTTACCAGCCTGTTCAGATAGCTGGGCGAGTAGATCATGGCTGGTAAAAAAAGGTCGCGTAAATTTGTGTAATTGATTGATTGATTGATTAGGAATTATCATAATCCTGATAAATTTGTGTAATCTGGATTTTTTTTTTTTTGTATCATGTTTAAAGGTGACCGACGTCAAGTTAGAAATGACGTAAGGTAAAAAGACATAATAAGGATTATTAGTTATACACACGCGCGCGCACACACACGCATATATATATATATATATATATATATATATATATATATATATTAATTATGTGTGTTTTCTGTGTACACATACATATATATATATATATATATATATATATATATATATATATATATATATATGTGTGTGTGTGTGTGTTTTTATCTATGTGCGTGTTTGTATGTATTTATACGTTCTTATAGCCATAGATTACGACTTTCTATGCAATACATGTACATATATAACAATAAGTAATTACTGAAAAGAGTTAAACCATGAACGAAAGAAAGTCAAACAATCTGAAAGACAGCTCACCAAGGGAGTGTTTTCAAGCAATAAAGTGATCCCTCCATATGTACCGTAAATGAAAAATGGATATAATCCCCCACTTCCCACCAGAAGGAAGTGCATTGAAAGGTTCGCCGTTATCCTACAGCAGGAGTTTCTATAGATTGTATTCCTAGTTGAATCCCGGATCACATTATTATTATTATTATTATTATTATTATTATTATTATTATTATTATTATTATCACTTGCTAAGCTACAACGTTAGTTGGAAAAGCTGGGTGCTATAAGCCCAAGAGGGAAAGTAGCCCAGCGAGGAAAGGAAATAAGGAAAAACTGTAAGAGAAGTTTAAGAAGAATAACAACATTAAAATAAATCTTTCAAATATAAACTATAAAAACTTGAAAATAACAAGAGAATAAAAACTACAAAATATCAAGAGAAAGAGAAACAACATTGAATACTATGCTCGAGTGTACACGCTAGCAAGCTATCTCTAACCGAAGACAGTGGAAGATCATGGTACAGAAGCTATGGCCCTACCCAAGACTAGAGAACAATGGTTTGATTTTGGAGTGTCCTTTTTGTAGAAGAGCTGCTTACTATAGCTAAAGAGTCTCTTCTAGACGCTGAACAAATATAGTGCAGTAGTTAACCTCTTGAGAGAATAAGAATTTTTTAATAATTTCAGTGTTGTCAAGTGTACGAGGAAAAGGCAGAATGTGTAAAGAATAGGCCAGACTATTCTGTGTATGTGTTGGCAAAGATGAAACGAGTCGTAACCAGAGAGTGGGATCCAATGTAGTACTGTCTGGCCAGTTAAAGGATTCAATAACTCTAGCGGTGTTCTGGTCAACCTACTACATAAAAGAGAATTTTGAACGGTGTGGAGGATGGATTCGAGTGGATTCTTCTATTGGCTTCCATCGGGGTTATTCGTTTAATGTGGATGGATAATCTGATTATTTAATCGGCCATAGGCCAAAGGGAAGCTGTGATTTTGAGAAATGCAACAGGTTTATGAAACCGATATTCCTCATGGGATATCTTTATGGCTTTTTTCAAGAAATTTATATCTATATTATTTATTTGACTTTTCACTTTTTTGTTGATTTTGATTTTTATTGTCCTTTTCAAGCTTGACCTACTGTGAGAGCATTTGAAGGTGCCGTGTATTGAAGGTGTCTTGCATACAAAAAAACAGTTTCGAGCAGGATATTTTGGTGAAAATTGTATAATCTGTAAAACTTCTAGTTTGGAGTTAAATTGTAATTGTTCGTATTTTTGCATTTAATTTAATTTTCAATGGACTTCTACTTATAGCAACTTTCACAACTGGCCGACAAGAATTTTTAAATTCCAAACTTAATAAAATCGGGTTTGGATGGGAGAACTTATACCATACAGTCATCTAACAGTAATGAAATACAATTTTGTTACATCTTTCTTCTAAAACGAAGATAAAGAATTTGAGTTGTAACTATTAGATTAATAGATTCCCGTGTCTTTAAAAGTTGTTTTAACCTTATTCATATTGATATTATTACTGTGACGTGAAAGAGAGAACGTAGCTTTGCCAAAAGTTTTTTTTTTCCATAAAACTGTCCTCTTATCGTCACTCTCACGAAAATGCTATTATTATTATTATTATTATTATTGTTATTATTATTATTAGCCAAGCTACAACCCTAGGTAGTAAAGCAATATGCTATAAGCCCAAGGGCTCAGACCGGGAAGAATAGCCCAGTGAGGAAAGGAAATAAGGAAATAAATAAACGATGAGAAAAAATTACCAATAAATTATTCTAAAAAACAGAAACAAAATCAAAACAGATATGCCATATATAAAATATGAAAAGACTTATGTCAGTCTGTTCAACCTAAAAACATTTGCTGCAAGTTTGAACTTTTGAAGTTCTACTGATTCAACTAGGAGTAAAATAGATGACCATGGAGATTCAGATTGTCAAATTATTATTGTTATTATTATTATTATTATTATTATTATTATTATTATTATTTACTAAGCTACAACCCTAGTTAGAAAAGCAGGATGCTATAAGCCCAGGGGCTCCAACAGTGAAAATAGCTCAGTGAGGAAATGAACGAAGAAAAATAAAATATTTTAAGAAGAGCAACAACATTAAAATGAATATCTCCTATATAAACTATAAAAACTTTTAACAAAACAAGAGGAAGAGAATTAAGATAGAATAATGTGCCTGAGTGCACCCTCAAGCAAGAGAACTCTAACCCAAGACAGTGGAAGACCATGGTACAAAGGCTATGGCACTACCCAAGATTAGAGAACAATGGGTTGATTTTGGAGTGTCCTCCTAGAAGAGCTGCTTACCATAGCTAATGAGTCTCTTCTACCCTTACCAAGAGGAATGTGGCCTCTGAACAATCACAGTGCAGTAAGAAGAATTGTTTGGTAATCTCATTGTTGTCAGGTATATGAGGCAGAGGAGAATATGTAAAGAATGGGCCAGACTATTCGGTG
>NC_090729.1:131677149-131694649 GCF_036898095.1 Palaemon carinicauda
ACTCCTGACGTGGCCCACAGGGAGTATACACCAGGAGTAAGGAGCCTTCAGTGTGGTTTTCAAGTTCTTGCGGCGTGTACAGCTCCCCAAGTGTATTTCAAACCTCACCGGAGGTTGGAGCATCTTCTCTCGTTTCTATTCAGTCTATTGACGATGAGCTTGACCAAGGGAAGGCTTGGGCCTCCTTAGGTCTTTTTATGACTTTGTTGATGAAGCTAAGGATACCTCTACTTGGGTGTTCCCTGTGTCAGAGTCTCCCTTTATTATGCCTGAGGTGAAGGCATGGTCAACACGTCCCCAGTTTCAGGGGCTCCAGTGATGTCCCCAGTTTCAGGGGCTCCAGTGATGTCCCCAGTGGTGACCCCCAAATCCCAAAAGGAAGTATCAGGACCTTTTCTCTTCAAGACAGGTTGCTTGCTTGGTGCTAGCGGAGAAACTTGTTCCTCGTGGGCGCCTCCACCAGAGATCTCTACTGTGGTTTTTGAAGTATCACTGGTCAGTTTTCAGGGATCCTCCTTGCTTTCCATTTCTGTTCAAGACAGGTGGCTTGGTTGGTGCTAGTGGAGGCTTCTCGACTTAGTTTCCTCACTGGCGAAACTTGTTCCTTATGGGCTCCTCCACCAGAGATCTCTCCTGTGGTTTCTGAAGTATCACTGGTCAACTTTCAGTGATCCTCCTTTCTTTCCATTTCTGTTCAAGACAGGTGGCTCGCTTGGTGCTAGCGGAGTCTTCTTCACTTACTTTCCTCACTGACGAAACTTGTTCCTCATGGGCGCCTCCACCAGAGATCTCTCCCATGGTTTTTGAAGTATCACTGGTCAGCTTTCAGGGATCCTCCTTACTGTCCATTTCTGTTCAAGACAGGTGGCTCACTTGGTGCTAGCGAAGTCTTCTCCAATTACTTTCCTCACTGACGAAACTTGTTCCTCATGGGTGCTTCCACCAGAGATCTCTCCTGTGATTTTTGAAATATCACTGGTCAGCTTTCAGGGATCCTCCTTGCTTTCCAGTTACTGTCGGGTAGGAGGATCGGGAATATATTTTTTGTGGTTGCTGAACGATGAAAACCTCAACAGGTTAGTCCCTCTCGACTCTCTACCTTTGAACATGCAACTGTTCTCGGATGCTTCAAAGGAGGGTTGGGGCACACACCTGAACAAATTGGTCATCTCATGACTGCTATCAAGAGAGGAAATACCTTTGCACATCTATGTCCTGCAAATGCAAATAGCCTTTCAAGTCCTGGATGCATTCCAAAAACGTCTGAGAAGACACATGGCAATGTTGATGAGAGGTAGTACCATCGTAGTGTCTTATATTAACAAGTAAAGGAGTATGGTCTTGCACCCTCGCTGTGAGCTAATGAAGTGGATACACATCAATGTGGCATTTCATGCCGTAGAGTTGTCACCTAGGTACATTCTGGGTAAGTAGACAAATTCAGTTTTCTGGGGCAGAGTTTATGGTTAGAGTGGTCCCCACATCCCTCTGTGGCACAGAAGTGTCTTGCCCTCTGGGCTTCTCTGGGGATCAACCTCTTTGCCACATGGATAAACAGGAAACTCCCAGTGTTTTGTTACCCCATTCCATGTTTTTAGATGCATTCTAACACCCATGGGATCACCTGAATACCTACGCCTTTTTTACATTTGTCCTGATATGTGTGTTAATGAACCAAGTGTTGATGATGTCAGGAGTCAGAATTACACTGTTGCCTACCGGATAGATTCATATTTAATGATATCCCAATAGGTTAGCTCTTATAGTGCAAGTCCTAAGAAAAGTACCCCAATGGTCCACACTCCGTTGTAAGCTTCCCCTTCAGAAGTACCAGCAATTCATGAAGTTGCTACAACTCAAAGATTATAATCTCACCAGCATCTCCTCCGAGCAAAAGACTTTTTGTGAGGCATTGCAGATGTATGCGTACCCTCTTCAAAAGGAAAACCTCTCAGTCGTGGTTGTAAAGGTTACCGCTTAGCCTTAAGTATGGTCTTTTAACTGTAGGGAATATAATTTTCCTCGGGGAGTTATCTATGCTTACGAGTAGCTTTCAGAAGTCTTGCCCACCAGGGACCTCATGTTATGATTATTTGTTATAACGAGCCAAGCCACATCCCCCTTGAGTTGAGTAGTTAAGACCATGAAATTATCATTTCTAAGTATCCGGTTATTACTATTTTTTGTCAGATTCATATTTTTTATTTTCTTTGTGGTATTTCTTTTGCTTTTATATATCATACAATTTTATGATGGCTTTATTCAGATACACTTTTTAGGTTTTGTTTTTTGAAAATTTTGAAATATGATGGACAGTAATGTGATATTTTTTGATATCATATAAGAAGATCGTATTTCCTTTCTCTAAATGTCTAATTATTGTAATACTGCGCTTGCTACATGTCATGCCTCTGCTTCTGAATTCTCTCTCTCTCTCTCTCTCTCTCTCTCTCTCTCTCTCTCTCTCTCTCTCTCTCTCTCTCTCTCTCTCTCTCGCACTTAGCACACATCAGTCCAGAGGTAACGGATACAAACTGGAATTCAAAAGATACAACACCACACAATAAGGCAATTTCTTCACATACAAAATAGCAAATACTTGGAATAGACTTCCAGCAGATGTAGTAAACAGTAACACAGTAAACGAGTTCAAGAATAAGTTAGACAATATCATAAGAACTCTCTAAATGCTTAAACTAAATCGCAAATGGAGTCTCTTTGAAACCTCCAAAATCCTCGTAACACTTTGTAACTCTTTAATCAAGATATTTCTCTGTAGTAAATATATGCATCACTATAGTCCATTTCTTTTAGCGAGTCATATTTGCACCGCCCCGCAACGGTGCCCTATTTAGCTCGGAATAGTTTCCTGGTCGCTGATTGGTTAGAATTATCTTGTCCAACCAATCAGCGATCGGGAAACTATTCCGAGCTAAAAGGGCACCGCTGCGAGTCAGTACAAATAAGCCTCGCTAAAAGAAATGGACTATAGTTTGCAAGTGTACTTCACTCCGTACGGAAACGTAAACGCATACATATACTTATTTAAATATCTATCTATCTATCTATATATATATATACATACACACACACACACATATATATATATATATATATATATATATATATATATATATATATATATATATATATATACATACATATACATACATACACGTACATTTACATACATACAGAGAGAGAGAGAGAGAGAGAGAGAGAGAGAGAGAGAGAGAGAGAGAGAGAGAGAGAGAGAGAGAGAGAGAGAGGAATGCGTATTAAAAATCTTCTTTCGATTGCCATCACTTGAGTTGCACAGAATTTGATAAAATCTCCACTTGAAAAAATTAGATCCATTTTCATATTCTTGTTATTTCATTCACTTTGAAATAGAATAGACGAAATAGGCTCGACCGAAGAGTACCCTTCCCTATCTGTTATTGAATCGAGAAGTTGCCAGTTCTGGAACGTCATTTGATTAAGGGAGGCTGAGCTGGATCTGTTCTCTGGCGACCAGATGGCGCTGGTTCGAACCTTGTTTGTTTTCAATCTGCGGAAGATGATATAGCCATAGCTATCCATTTTGAACTTTCCCGGATGATCTTTGTGCAGCACCGGTTCCAACGCCTGTGTAATGAAAACTGTAATAAATCACTTTTACTTATGAATATTAACAGGTTACCACCTCAGCATAGGTGGTAGCTTATTGGTCTCTATTCTTGGGTAGTGCCATAGCCTCTGTACCATGTCTTCCACTGTCTCCTGGGTTAGAGTTCTCTTGCTCGAGGGTACACTATTATATCTAATTTCTCTTCCTCTTGTCTGTTAAAGTTTTTATAGTTTATATAGGAAATATTAATTTTAATGTTGTAACTGTTCTTAAAATATTTTATTTCTACTTGTTTCCCTTCCCCACTGGGCTATTTTTCCTGTTGGGGCCGCTGGGCTTATAGAATCCTGCTTTTTCAACTAGGGTTGTAGCTTAGCAAGTAATAATAATAATAATAATAATAATAATAATAATAATAATAGTGCAATTACTGATGTTCTAGCAAGAGCTAGAATAATATTCCTGGTGAAATGCGTATTGAAAGTGAAGCCTACAGAAATGAGCTCAAGGAAATTATCAAATAATTAGTAATATTATTTTAATGATTAGGTAAGTAGTCATTAAAGTAAAGAACAATCACAATCCATCTTTAAACTATTACTTTATTCCCAGACTACAAGGAAAATAATGCTAACAATACTGCATCTACATTGTTTGTTTTTTTAAAGTATATTTTTCGTTATAATTCCATAATCTTATTTTACTCACAAATGCACTGTACGTATAATTCAAATCTAATAACTTAATTTACTGTACAATGCAGTTTTGCTTCGAATCAAACTGGATTTTAAAGTGAAAATCTAAACAAATGATACAAGTGGTAGAGTAGACCCCACGATGTACTGTAAATATTCTGAGACAGCTGTGACACAGCATGTGGCAGAAAGGGTGCCAAAGAGAATACCAGAGACAGCTGTCCTAAAGGCTGCAGGCATTGAGTGACTTACAGAATGCTAGAAAATAATAATTTGATTTTCGATATGGTTCTACTGGATAAGTCCTGTGTTACAAATCTGTCACATTTTCATTTAGCTTTTCTTTTTTGTATTCGGTTAATTATCCTTCTCGCATGATATATATATATATATATAATATATATATGTGTGTGTGTGTGTGTGTGCGTGTGTGTATAATGCTGACAATATGAATTTTGGTAACAAATGTTAACCAAAAGATTGTTTCATAAAACGTAATGATGATGTTCCATGGTACGTGGAGTTATTAACTATGTAATTCTCCAATACTCTTATTGTTTGGATGACTTCTATGATCTAGTGATCTATCAGGCTTAACATTGACTTAAGTCTTAATTCCTAAGCATTCTTTCTACAAAGGTAAAGTAGCGCTAATTCTTCCCATTATTGAAAAGAAGAGGAAACATAGAATGAATGTTTCTCTTCATTTCTTTCTTGTTAACAAGTTTTGATTTATGTACCTAAACTTCGACATGACAAGATTCGAGATGCGTGTAAAAGTGCTGGTAACTGATATTGCAGTTCGGGCGAAATACTCTTTGTCCAGGTTTCGACACAAGGGAAAACTAAATGTCTAAATTGCAACACAGGGGAGAAACTAAATGTCCAAATTGTGAAACGGGAAAAACTAAATTTCCTAATTGCGACCCCGGGGGGAAACTTAATGTCCCAATTATGAAACGGGGAAAAACCAAATGTCATAATTACGACACAGGGAAGAAACTAAATGATCAAATTGCGAAACGGGAAAAACTAAATGTCGTCATTACGACACGGGAAAAACTAAATGTCCAAATTGCGAAATGGGAAAAACTTTATGTCCTAATTACAAAAAGGGAGAAACTAAATGTCTAAAAGGCGAAACGGGATAAAACTAAATTTCCTAATTGCGACACAGGGTTGAAGCTAAATGTCCAAATTGCGAAACGGGAAGAACCAAATGTCATAATTACGACACAGGGGAGAAACTACTATCGTTTCCAGAGGCCGTGTAATAGTGTTTTTCCCAAATATCTAACAAACCGGCCTATGAATTTCCATGAAACTACAGCAAAGAATGTTTCAAACATTGGCCTAATTTTTGGTGGTACAATGAATTGACAGATGTGCTTAATTAACCCATTTACTCTTAGAAAAAAGAGGAACTTCTTCCCTTCCTTCAGAGCGTTTCGAAGAAGTGTTACTTAATCACGTAACTGTGACGCAGAGGTTTCCCCAACCCTCCTTCGGTGTTTACACCTATGGCTATCCTAGTACTTCCCCCCCCCCCCTTCCTTCTTGCCTTCTTTCCTTCATTCCCATTGTTATTAGGCTACCGAGTAAATCCCTGTTAGGAAAGACTGTGTACTGCACATATAAAATGAGCCGGAAGAGCAATAAAATGTTTTATGGTGGTAGATAATGATTAGATGGTTAACACAAATTATCAAACATAATAGAAGAGGTTTAAAACAGGGGTGTGGAATCGCAAACAGGGGTGTGGAATCGCACTGAGAGATTTTCTACTCGGACTCCTACAAATTTGCGACTAAAAAATAAAATAAAATAAAAAAATAAATAAAAACATTAGTAGAAATAGAAAACCATTTTTTTCCTTGAGTGATGATGAGTAAAATGTATAAGTGTCCATTTCTTGTTTTTTTTTTTTTTCATCCCTCATAAATCTATGGTTTCCAGCAATTGGTGATAACATTATTTTGGAAAAGCAAAGCTAAAGAATACTTTGATACGAATATATCAGCTTGGCATGTAGACAATGTCAATGGATTTCTCAAAGTAAGGTTGATTGGTTCATTAATTGAAGTCTGGTATAATTCCAGTGACAAAGTCGCAATGATATTTGTCACATACCTTTTAAGTAACAAAAATAGGTACTGGTACTTATAACGTAAATAAATATATAAAACTATAGGTTGAAATATAATAAATCTTATGTATGTATGAACACACACACACACACACACACACACACATATATATATATATATATATATATATATATATATATATATATATATGACTTCAAAATTTATCAAATGGCCGATATCAATGCCCTTATATGAAACATCTTTTAGAAGACTACCTTCTAAGGAATTCAAGCTACTCTCTCTGGTGACATTGATATGATAAATTATATCAAACAATGCTCTCTGTCATTTTCTTCCTGGCAATTGATGTATCGAGTAACCTGTGTTGTATGGAAGAATGAGTCCTACGGCTTAACCTAAAGAAAACTATATTTCTATTGCTTTACCAACACTCGCTTGAAGTGCGAAGTGTAGGGTTAGCATGGCTTCTTTCGTCTCCTGTCATAAGTCTCATTCTTGATCTTCAATGTAAGTGAGTGGGTAAGATATAAAACGTTGGTCTTGTGTTTAGGTAAAGTCTAAAGTCAAGAATCACATTACCAGGTATGCTGAACTTTTACTGACAAAGAATTTCGTATTGCTTGGGGTAGGTCATATGACAATTATCTATGGAGTTAAACAGGCGTTTAACAATTCGGGGGATGGGAGGTACAGGGGAAGAAACGTTATAACAACGTCACTGAGGGACGTCATCACTTTTGCGAATGTGTGGGTGGCTAAGACTGGCTTTAGCCTCATTTTCTTAAGTAAAAAAGGTAATGAAACGTAATTGGCAATGCACAGTATTTCCCAAAATTAGGCCATTGTATGAAGCGCTCCCTGCTTTGATATCATGGAAATCCATCAGTTATTTTAGGAGTTATTTAAAAAAAAAAAAACACTATTACACGGCCTCTATAAACGATAGTAAATGTCCAAAAGGCAAAACGGGAAAAACTGAATGTCCCAATTACAACACAGCGTAGAAACTAAATGACCAAATTGCTAAACGGGAAAACTAAATGTCGTCATTGCGACAGAAGGGAAAAACTAAGTGTCCAAATTGCGAAACGGGAAAAACTAAATGTCCTAATTTCGACAAGGGAGACACTAGAGGTCGAAAAGGCGAAACGGGATAAACTAAATATCCTAATTACGACACAATGTAGAAAGTAAATGTCCAAGTTGCGAAACGGGAAAAACTAAATGTCCAAATTTCGACACGGGGAAAAAACTAATTGTCTAAATTTTGACACAGCCGAAAAGGTAATTGTCAAAATTTCGAATCATATTTTTTGGGGAATGAGAGTCAAACTGTTTTGGAAGGAGTGTCGAAATGTTTGCAAGATTTATTCACTGTCATGCACACTTCATACAGAAAGAAGTTATTCATCATTTAAGAAATTCAATCACTATTTATTTCCTTCACCAGCGGCTTCATCAGCATTGTGTTGATTTTTCAATTTTAGAAAAGAAAAAATTATTTCAAATGTAATTTCATTAGTGAAGGCCATTTTCTAAGATATTTCCCCAACGCTTCATTTTTAGCTTATCGTACTGATATCTCTTTCTCCATTATTTACATTTGCATTTATATCACCTCGTAGAGCCAGACTTTAATCAAACAGTGAGGAATAGATTAAGAAAAAAAAAACATGCTTTTCGGTTTTAATTATTATTCCAGTCCTGGTCCAAAGAAATTCACCGTTTGTACGTTTTCACCTATCCTCAGAATGTTCTTGTAACTACGAGTATTACACTTTTCATGGCAATATAACAATGAGCTGTCCTAGACGCATTCCACTTTATCTTTCCCATTCCGCTACACACTGCCCTTTCACTTTTGTTTCAGCATGTATCAAAACACCCAAATTTCTCTTATTAAACAAATTAAGTATCATACATTTATGTACTGCTAGATATTCACTACATTCTAAACGCAAGAAGTCGTGTTACGTTTCAGATCTGTTTATATACTGAGATATTAATTATATTTCACTAAATAGGACGGAAATATATTGTTCTTCCTGATGTTTCTTCTCCTCCTGCTGCCAAATCTTCAAATCGATTCGTCTCAGTCATATCTGGGCCAAATGACCCGAAATTTGGCACAAAGGTCGAGTGGGCAAATACCTAGTTGCGTTTTAAAAAATTCTTAGGTACATACCTTCAAAATCGTTTTAAATTTTTTTCGCCTATTCTGGCAAAAATGTATATTTTGGTCTCCTGTGCCCTTATATTATAACCGAATGACCTGAAATTTGGTACGGAGGTGCCTTTAGAAGGCGATCATCATTTTCAGCATTAGTTTGTTCAAAATGGTTAATTTTGCATTTTTTTTTTCATGTTTTATACCAAAAAAATTAAATTTTCGACTACTGTGGCCTCATATTTACACCAAATGATCTGAAATACCCACAGGATGTAAGTCATGTTTCTAGTATACATCATTTAAAAATTATTAATTCTAGTGATTTCGGCTATTTTTTGACAAAATATTTGCATTTTGCTCCTTTGTCCTGGTATTTAAACCATATGACCTGAAATTTGGTATGGAAAGGCCTATAATATATGCCCACAGGACGTTATTCAATTTTTTTTTTCCCGAACACCACTTCAGAATGATTTCTTGTAAATCTATCAGGGATCCACTTCAGGAAAAGATTAATATGGGTATGAGGAGGGAGATGGAGTGAATTATGCTGTATTTGCTAGGCAATTGTTGCCTTTCTAGTTCTTTTTCTACAGCAAATAAATGCCATGGGGTTAAAAAGCCCAAATCCCCGAGTGTTTGCCGACCTCCGAAGCTTTGAGGCGAGAATTATGTATTTTGTGTGCTTGTGTAATATAATAGTTTATGTTGAGTTTGCATTTAAAAACTAGCATACATACAGACTATGACTTATATTTCCTTTTTTAGAGATGTATTTTTGGACACAGGAGCCCCTAGCACACATTGCTCCGAAGATGTGCACCTACTCACACCCTTACTGTGGGGCGAGTAATCAAACAGATAGTGTAGAAGAGATTGCAGATCTGGTGGGCGGGACTAAACAGAGGAACTCGCCGTGCAGTAAAGGTGTGGTTGCGTGCACTTCCCATGACTGAGGTATACCAGGAATGTTTGTTAACAGTGTGCAATTCCTGAAACCCATTGATTACTCCATTGTAGATCTGTGTTCCACTAAATCTCTTGATCATATTTCGTTCCCTGTCCTTTCGAATTTTATTTTCATTGTTGAATTAGCAAGAATATGATCAGTTCGAATAAATTATACGGAAAATGTTGATAAAAGTTTCAATTATGCGGAAAATTTTGATAAAGTTTCCTTATGACGTAAACTCTAATGGAGCTTGACCCCGATGTCGAAATTAGCCGTTGGGTTTTCACGTTGCTTGCATATTTTGACAGTAATGGCTTATGACGTAATATAAGTGACAGGATTAAGACTGTAATTATATCTTGATGTTTTAGGAATGGGAAGGAAAGAGCACATTGGGCTTAGCTTACCATTTTACTGAAACTAAAGATAAAGACTTCTTTATTTGCTATTCTCTATTTGGTCATAGATTTTAGCATTAATGAATAATTAAACTAAATAAATCCTTTGCCAGCTAATCAATTATGTATGAGTTGTACATAGTTTGATGTTAAAGGATGTTTTCACTTTCGTATACATTATCATTGAACCAAGTATTTCGTTGTTTCAGAGACTAAATCCAATGTCACAATGTATATAGAAAAGCATAAAAACCGTAAATGTAAATTGAAAATTAAAAGTCCGTGTTTAAAATAATTAGATTAAAGAAATTCCGCTTTAAAAGATGGCCATTCCATTTGGAAACTATCCGGAATTTTATTTGGTTTGTCTGTTTCAATGTTTTTATGAAATTCCATCTAAGAATGAGAAGATTGGCAAGTATACACTATCGGTATTGTTTTGAAACGTGATGATTTATAGCTTCGTCACTTTTAGGCAATTTTGATCATTAAATCTCGCTAAGACTGGAGATAACTTTGTAGTTTTCTTATGTTTAGTGAGATTAATAGAATGAAATTATTGGAAAAAAAGCCAACGCCAGAAATATACTAAGAATTTCAGTATTTTCTGGACAGACTATAGCAAGTGTGAATTTAAATCTTTGTAATATATGTGTGTGTATATATATATATATATATATATATATATATATATATATATATGTATATATATAGATATGGATAAATATCAACACAACATCGTGTTAAAATAGAAATAAATTTCTACCTCATACTGGGGATCGAACGCTAGCCCCTTCTAATGAAATGCATGGTTGGTTTCGACCTGGCCATTCATTAGAAGGGGCTAGCGTTCGATCCCATGTATGAGGTAGAAATTTATTTATATATAGATATATATATATGTGTGTGTATATATATATATATATATATATATATATATATATATATATATTTATATATTTTCGGTGTTATAATGGCCGAAGAACTTTTCACCAGAACAGGATCTAAATTTTAGTGAGAATTTTATGACAATTTGCTTTTAGGTTGGTTATAGTTTAAACTGACTGTATGTTATCACGTGATAACACTAACAATCATTTTGGGTGACACCCATAAATTCTCGATTTGGAAGGTACAGTTAGTCAAAGAATGCCCCTTGACTTAATGATGCAGAGCTTGGCTAATGTTTGAAAGGTCCGAGGAGCATCTACGACTTGCCAGCCACCAGTTCACCCTGTTGTGAATGTGTATCAGCCTGTCCTGAAGATAAGAAGAGCTGTGAGGGGCGCAACCTTATACTTTCCCCCGTCCCCTGACAGTGTAAAGAAGCGTGTAGTAAAACTGGAACTTATAAAGAATATGTATGTTTGCGTGTGTTTTCGTATATGGAAACATGTTTATGATATTAGTTTTTTATTACCAGTTTCCGCATTTCAAAAGTCATCAATATTGGTAAACATAATTTTTACTGATGCCAAGTGGAGTTTTAGTTTGACGCTGATTCAGGAATCGCCAAAAGGAATTTAGTGATCATCCAATTTTAAATCTCGAAGTCTTTTACCGTTATTTCATATATTTATTTATTGAGTCCTCCCCCCACCTCTCTCTCTCTCTCTCTCTCTCTCTCTCTCTCTCTCTCTCTCTCTCTCTCTCTCTCTCTCTCTCTCTCGTTAAAGGTATCTTGTCCATTTGCATTTTAATCTAACCCTCTTATTAAGAGATCTCATTATGAAAATTGAAAATTCCACTACGATATGAATTTATTTTTGTGAGGATATATTTTAGTTAAACTATTTAGAACAAATTATATCCAATTAGATATTTTCTCATTACTTATTTTATGATTTATGCAAATGAAGAATGATCACTTTGGAGTAAAGCTATCAAAATTCTTTAAAATAACTGATCGATAATCCAGTTGGTTATAGAAATAAATGCTATATATACGAGGAATTACTTAGATATAGACCGTGCCATATAACAAAGAAAGATGAGACTAATTCTTTGTTGAATTCAAAGATATACAGTATACATACATATATATATACATGTATATATATATATATATATATATATATATATATACACGCACATATATATACAGTATTTTATATATATATATATATATATATACATATATATATATATATATATATATATTTATATATATATATATATATATATATATATATATATATATGTTTGTATATATATATGGAAGAGAAAAAGAGGGCTTTTGAAGAATGGCTGCTGAGTAATAGTATAGAGAAGTATGAAAAATATAGAGAGAAAAATGTGGAAGTAAAGTGCAAGGTACGTGAGGCAAAGAAGGCAGCTGACCTGAGGTGGGGTCAGGGAGTGGGTCATTCATATGAAGAGAATAAGAAGAAGTTTGGAAAGAAGTGAAGAGAGTAAGGAAGGCTGGCTCAAGAATTAAAGAGACAGTGAAAGATGGAAATGGAAGGTTGTTAAAAGGAGAGGAGGCGAGGAAAAGATGGACGGAATATTTTGAAAGTTTACTGAATGTTGAGGATAATAGGGAGGCAGATATAATTGCTGTTGCGGGTGTTGAGGTGCCGGTGATGGGAGATGAAAATGAGGGAGAGATTACAATAGATGAAGTGAGGAGAGCACTAGATGATACGAGAGTAGGAAAAGCGTCTGGTATGGATGGTGTGAGAGCTGAGATGTTAAAGGAAGGGGGTGTGACCGTACTTGAATGGTTGGTGAGATTGTTTAATATGTGTTTTGTGTTGTCAATGGTACCAGCAGATTGGGTTTGTGCATGTATTGTACCACTATATAAGGGTAAGGGAGATGTGCATGAGTGTTGTAATTCAAGAGGTATTAGTTTGTTGAGTGTAGTTGGAAAAGTGTATGGTAGAGTTATAATTAATAGGATTAAGTATAAAACAGAGAATGCAATCTTAGAAGTACTGGGTGGTTTTAGAAGAGGTAGGGGTTGTATGAATCAGATTTTTACAGTAAGGCAGATATGCGAGAAATATTTAGCAAAAGGTAAGGAGGTGTATGTTGCGTTTTTGGATCTGGAGAAAGCGTATGATAGAGTTGATAGGGAAGCAATATGGAATTTGATGATGTTATATGGAGTTGGTGGCAGGTTGTTGCAAGCAGTGAAAAGTTTCTACAAAGGTAGTAAAGCATGTGTTAGGATAGGAAATGAAGTGAGTGATTGGTTTCTGGTGAGAGTGGGGCTAAGACAGGGATGTGTGATGTCGCCGTGGTTGTTTAACTTGTATGTTGATGGAGTGGTGAGAGAGGTGAATGCTCGAGTGCTTGGACGAGGATTAAAACTGGTAGACGAGAATGACCATGAATGGGAGGTAAATCAGCTGTTGTTTGTGGATGATACTGTACTGGTTGCAGACACAGAAGAGAAGCTTGGCCGATTAGTGACAGAATTTGGAAGAGTGTGTGAGAGAAGGAAGTTGAGAGTTAATGTGGGTAAGAGTAAGGTTATGAGATGTACGAGAAGGGAAGGTGGTGCAAGGTTGAATGTCATGTTGAATGGAGAGTTACTTGAGGAGGTGGATCAGTTTAAGTACTTGGGGTCTGTTGTTGCAGCAAATGGTGGAGTGGAAGCAGATGAACGTCAGAGAGTGAATGAAGGTTGCAAAGTGTTAGGGGCAGTTAACGGAGTAGTAAAAAATAGGAGGTTGGGTATGAATGTAAAGAGAGTTCTATATGAGAAAGTGATTGTACCAACTGTGATGTATGGATCGGAGTTGTGGGGAATGAAAGTGATGGAGAGACAGAAATTGAATGTGTTTGAGATGAAGTGTCTAAGGAGTATGGCTGGTGTATCTCGAGTAGATAGGGTTAGGAACGAAGTGGTGAGAGTGAGAACGGGTGTAAGAAATGAGTTAACAGCTAGAGTGGATATGAATGTGTTGAGGTGGTTTGGCCATGTTGAGAGAATGGAAAATGGCTGTCTGCTAAAGAAGGTGATAAATGCAAGAGTTGATGGGAGAAGTACAAGAGGAAGGCCAAGGTTTGGGTGGATGGATGGAGTGAAGGAAGCTCTGGGTGATAGGAGGATAGATGTGAGAGAGGCAAGAGAGCGTGCTAGAAATAGGAATGAATGGTGAGCGATTGTGACGTAGTTCCGGTATGCCCTGCTGCTTCCTCCGATGCCTTAGATGACCGCGGAGGTAGCAGCAGTAGAGGATTCAGCCTTATGAAGCTTCATATGTGATGGTAAACGGGGGAGGGTGGGCTGTGGCACCCTAGCAGTACCAGCTGAACTCGGTTGAGTCCCTTTTCAGTCTGGGAGGAATGTAGAGAGTAGTGGTCCCCTTTTTTGTTTTTGTTTCATTTGTTGATGTCGGCTACCCCCCAAAATTGGGGGAAGTGCCTCGGTATATGTATGTATGTATGATGTATATATATATATATATATATATATATATATATATATATATGTATATGTATATATATATATGTATGTATGTATGTATATGTGTGTATGTGTGTGTGCTTGTATGTATATTTGCTCTCACACGTCTCCCTTATATGTTAAAGAGCAAGTGTCTGCCTGTATATATATATATATATATATATATATATATATATATATATATATATATATTTATTTAATTATTTGCGGTCACGCTCATCTGCATTGCCATACTTATAACTACTAGGTATATCCATGTTCTTCGGGTAGGAGGGAGAAGGAGTAGTCTTACCCTGGTGAGAGGGGTACTAGTTAAGAAACGGGGAGGGAGTGGGAAGGGTTGAATCTGAGTGTGCATGAGAGTGTATATCTAACTAAATATTTAACCGTCATAATTTACGGGTCGTGTGCACTAGTGTATGTGGATATGTCAAATTATATAACGTATTGGTGAAAAATATTTGTGACTCTCATATGATGTTAGAAGTTTTCGTCTTTTTAAAAATGCTGGAAACTGGAAATTGGCTTCCCGTTAATATTGAAGTGCCTGACACTGTTGGACCTTGTTCATTTTTCCATTTTCATTTTCCGTTTATTTATCTGTTTTTTTCCATTTCTGTTGACGTGAATATGTCGGTTTATTTTTCAAAATGTTGATTGCATATTTTGTACATGGGTAATTCACACGTTTCAATTTCAGGCTTGATATTGAGTAATATTAAGAATATAATTATGATGAGGGCAATATCTTCGATTATAATTTTGTTTTAGATATTTCTATGGTCATTGAATAGGTTAATTTTACTATTTTAATGGTTCATTAATTGTTCGTATAATTTCTCTCTCTCTCTCTCTCTCTCTCTCTCTCTCTCTCTCTCTCTCTCTCTCTCTCTCTCTCTCTCTCTTCTAAGTCCCTTTTTTCATTTTCTTTCGATTATACAGTCGAAAGAAAATGAAAAAAGGGACTTAGAAGAAAGGACACTTCAAAATATAAAAAGAAACCCCAAAGTACTTTACTCCTATGCAAAAAAGATGAATAAAGGGAGAGTAGAAATAGGCCCTCTAAGAATTGAAGGACGGATAACGAATGAAAAAAAGGAAATATGCAACATATTGGCAGAAAAATATAAGAGTTAGTTCACGCCAAGAATTGCGAATGAGAATAATGAAACAGAAATGAGAGAAGAAAATGTTGAATATCTAACGGATATAGATATTAATGAAGCAGATATTGTCAAGGCTATAAACGAAATTAAAAATGGATCGGCAGCCGGACCAGATGGAGTTCCAGCGATTTTGTTAAAAAAAACTTTAAACACTATCGCGAAGCCGCTTGCAATACTGCTAAGACAAAGTGTAGTTATGAGCGAGATATATGTTAAACATAAATTAGCTTATATAACCCCCATCTTCAAAAGTGGATCAAGACTAGAGGCAAGCAATTATAGACCAGTTAGTCTAACATCACATATAATGAAAGTGTATGAGAGGGTAATAAAAAAGAAAATAATGAACCATTTGGTTAAAAATAATTTGTTTAATACGGGTCAACACGGTTTCGTGCCTGGAAAAAGTACACAGACCCAACTGATAGCACACTATGAAAACATATACAAAAATTATGATAAATGAAAAAGACACAGATGTGATCTATCTAGATTTTCCAAAAGCCTTTGACAAGGTAGACCGTAACATATTGGAGAAAAAACTGAGAAAGCATAATATTGTGGGAAAGATAGGAAAATGGGTAAAAGAATTCCTGCAAACCAGAAAACAGATAGTGGTTGCAAATGACGAGAAATCAGATGAAGCCCAGGTAATATCTGGTGTGCCACAAGGTACGGTATTAGCTGCACTGCTGTTTGTTATTATGATCTCAGACATAGACTGTGATGTTGAAAACTCTGTAGTGAGAAGTTTCGCCGATGACACAAGAATAAGTAGAGAAATTACTTGTGATGGAGATAGGAACTCACTACCTAGAGATCTAAACAAAATATATGAATGGGCGGAGATAAATAGGATGATATTCAACTCCGATAAATTCGAATGAATAAATTATGGAAACAGAGAAGGAATGGTGTATGCATACAAGGGACCTAATAATGAGACAATCACAAACAAGGAAGCAATTAAAGACCTTGGTGTAATGTTAAATAGGAATATGTTATGCAACGACCAAATAGCAACACTGTTGGCTAAATGTAAAGCAAAAATGGGATTGTTATTCAGACACTTTAAAACAAGAAAAGCTGAACACATGATTATGCTTTACAAAACTTATGTACGTAGTACACTCGAGTACTGCAATGTGATATGGTACCCACACTACCAAAAGGATATTGCGCAAATAGAGAGTGTACAAAGGTCCTATACTGCTAGAATAGAAGAAGTTAAGGACCTTGACTACTGGGAAAGACTGCAATTTTTAAAACTATACAGTCTAGAAAGGAGAAGAGAACGCTACATGATAATACAAGCATGGAAGCAAATAGAAGGAATTACTGAAAACATCATGGAGCTTAAAATATCAGAAAGAGCAAGCCGAGGTAGATTAGTAGTGCCAAAAAATATTCCAGGTAAACTAAGAAAGGCGCACAGGACATTAATCCACTACGCACCAGCATCGATAATGCAGCGACTATTTAATGTGCTGCCAGCTCATCTAAGAAACATATCAGGAGTGAGCGTAGATGTGTTTAAGAATAAGCTCGATAAATACCTAAGATGCATTCCAGACCATCCAAGACTGGAAGATGCAAAATATACCGGAAGATGCATTAGCAACTCTCTGGTGGATATACGAGGTGCCTCACACTGAGGGACCTGGGGGAACCCAAACAAAAAATAAGGCAATAAGGTAAGGCTCTCTCTCTCTCTCTCTCTCTCTCTCTCTCTCTCTCTCTCTCTCTCTCTCTCTCTCTCTCTCTCTCTCTCTCTCTCTCCTTTTCTTTATATCTAATGACTCACCCACATTTAATTTACCGTGATATTTAGGGGAGAATTAAGATTACTCAACTAGAGATTAATTGGACAAAGTTGGTGTTAATGACCTAGGTTCTAGGCAGTTAATGGGTGAAAATATCTATTGCTACTCTTAAAATTTTTTTTTTCTGAAGAAGAGCTAACTTAATGTAGAAGATCATTTAA
>NC_090729.1:131699649-131707149 GCF_036898095.1 Palaemon carinicauda
ATGATAAGTTACGAGGACAAATTGAAGAAATGGGGAGAGTAGTAGAAATAAAGGAAAATCTGCAAAGCCGTTGCACCGAAAAAGACCTTCAGATGAAAGAACTTGAAAATTTGATGAAAATATCAGAAATTAAAATGAAGTAATGAAGAAAGAACAAAATCATAAAAATGAACTAATAAAGGAAACGGAAAATGAAGTTGGTGAATTGAGGGCAGAAAAAGCTAAACTGGAATCTGAATTGAAGGCAGGAAAAGCTAAACTGGAATCTGAATGCGTCGAAAAAGACCTTCTGATGAAGGAATATGAAAATTTGATGGAAATTTTCAGAAATGAAAATGAAGTAGTGAGGAAAGAACAAAATGAGAAAATGAACTAGTAAAGGAATTGAAAAATCTAGTTGGTGAAATGAAGGCAGTAGAAGCTAAACTGGAATATGAATGCGTCGAAGAAGACCTTCAGATGAAAGAACTTGAAAATTTGATGGAAAATATCAGAAATGAAAATGAAGAAAGAACAAAATCAGAAAAATGAACTAATAAAGGAAATTAAAAATGAAGGTGAATTGAAGGCAGGAAAAGCTAAACTGGAATCTGAATGCGTCGAAAAAGACCTTCAGATGAAGGAATATGAAAATTTGATGGAAATTTTTAGAAATGAAAATGAAGTAGTGAGGAAAGAACAAAATGAGAAAAATGAATTAGTAAAGGAATTGAAAAATCTAGTTGGTGAAATGAAGGCAGTAGAAGCTAAACTGTAATATGAATGCGTCGAAAAAGACCTTCAGATGAAGGAACATGAAAAATTGATGGAAAATATCAGAAATGAAAATGAAGTAATGAAGAAAGAACAAAATGAGAAAAATGAACTAGTAAAGGAAATGAAAAATGAAGTTGGTGAATTGAAGGCAGAAAAAACTAAACTAGAATGTGAATGCGTCGAAAAAGACCTTCAGATGAAGGACCATGAAAAATTTATGGAATTTATCAGAAATGAAAATGAAGTAATGAAGAAAGAACAAAATCAGAAAAATGAACTAGTAAATGAATTGAAAAATGAAGTAGGTGAATTGAAGGCAGAAAAGGCTAAACTGGAAACTGAATGCGTCGAAAAAGACCTTCAGATGAAAGAACTTGTAAATTTGATTGAAATTATCAGAAATGAAAATGAAGTGATAAAGAAAGAACAAAATCAGAAAAATTAACTGGTAAAGGAATTGAAAAAAGGGTAATTGTTTACAACACCACGCTCTCCATTTACTCCAGAATAATGCAATCCTGCAGTTCTCATCTTCTTGCACAGTAATTAGGTAGTTATTTAGATTCTGGGAAAGCAATAATTAGCAAAATATGTTGAGGAAGGGAGAAGGGGTTATAAAAAGAAAATAGCTCGGTTTCCTCATTAAATGACTTGGAACTGACATGTCAACATAGTCAACCAAAAAAAATTCGTGATGCCAGCGTACATAAACAGAAGTTCGTCGCGATGCCAGCATACATTTGATATACTGTATATTTAAAATATACTTAATCAAAAATGGATTAATTACTCAAAAGTGTCCATAAAATATGCAATTTACAAATAGTGACACTTTTGAGTAATCACTCAATTTTTGATTAAGTATATTTTGAATATACAGAATTAATGCTAGGGCGTTCCCCGTAGGCGACGCTTTGGGACCTCGCTTGATCCCTCCGAATAATTGGCAAGGGCTACCCTGTCATGGGCGGGCTGGGTTAAAGAGGCAAACTCAGGGGAAAATATCTGAGGAGAGGATGAGAGTAGCAACTCTAAATGTTGGGACAATGACTGGAAAAGGGTGGGAGTTGGTTGACCTTATGGAGAGAAGGAAGATTGGAGTGCTGTGTGTGCTGGAGACCTGTTGGAAGGGAAATAAGGCAAGAGAACTAGGCGAAGGAAAATTTTATTACAATGGAGCAAATATGGAAGGAAGAAATGGTGTAGGAATAATATTATCGAAAGATTTGAACGAAAGTTTAATTGGAGTGAATAGGAAAAATGACAGAATTATGAGTTTAAAGCTAGGACTGGGAGCAACAATAGTCAATGTGATGTTTGCCTATGTCCTGAAAACTGGATGTACAGAGGAGAAGAAGGATACATGCGGGTCATAGCCACACACCTCATTGACTATTGTTGTTCCCAGTCCCAGCTTTAAACTCATAATATCTGTCATTTTTCCTATTCACTCCAATCAAACTTTCCTTCAAATCTTTCGATAATATAATTCCTACACCATTTTTTCCTACCATATTTGGTCCACTGTAATAAAATTTACAACCTTCGCCTAGTTCTCTGGCCTTATTTCCCTTTCACCTGGTCTCCTGCACACATAGCACTCCACTCTGCCTTCTCTCCATGAGGTCAACCAGCTCCTGCCCTTTTCCAGTCATTGTCCCCACGTTCAGAGTTGCTACTCTCATCCTCTCCTCAGATGTTTTCCTCTGAGTTTGCCTCTTTAACCCAGCCCGCCCATGACTGGGTAGCCCTTGCCGATTATTCAGAGGGATCAGGCGAGGTCCCAAAGCGTTGTCTACAGGGAACGCCCTAGCATTAATTCTAATATCACAATCTCCACTGGCCTTATTTGTTTTGGCTAATTTTTCATTGCCGGATGCCTTTCCGTCGCCAACCCTCCCCATTTACCCGGGCTTGGGACCAGCACCAAGTTGAGGCTGGCTTGCGGCCTCCCCCCCCCCCCCCCCCAGTGGCTGGGTTAATTTTTTGGGATTTTTCAAATATATTCTTTTTTTAAGAAACAAAATGAAATATGGAGTCCGACCTTTTAGATGCAAATGGAATAATCTACAAGATGGATTCAGCAGAGACAGTAAGTCACAATTGTTTGGGAATGCACTGTTCCTTGATAAAGATTCACTTGTACTGTTTCTTAATCAGGTGGACAGATGCAGAAGAAATCAGTCTGACTTCTTTTAGTACGCTGTGTCCCCTCAAGAAGATTCCATTATACTGGAATAGTGGATCAGGAATATGTTTATTGGAACAGGAAAAAAATAGAAAATCTAAAAAAATAAAAAGTGGATTCCAGCCCTCCAGATGCAAAGCGAATGATTTTCAAGATGGACTCAGCAGAGGGAAGAAGTCACACAGCGCCTTTGTTTGTGTATATACCCTACTTTAAGCGCAGGTTTTCCGCTTTATTACTGGTCCTAGGATTGTCGTTGGCATTTTGAAGGAGAGTTTACGTTTATGTTTAAGTGTACATACAACGACAACAACAAATGCGGTGGTTTCTAGTCCACTGTAGGTCAAATGCCTCGCGATTTGGCCAGTTTTCATCACCAACCTATTATGGGTGACTCTTGACTATATAACTTTCCTGATCATGCCGATGCACAAACCCTTACAACAGGTTAATGTATCCTCTTTTAAGAAGGGCATATACATATATATATATATATATATATACATATATATATATATATATATATATATATATATATATGTATATATGTATAATTATATATATATATATATATATATATATATATATATATATATATATATTACGGTTATTTTGAAAATTTATCATTTTACAAAATGCCCGGCCATTATGCAAAAAGTCCAAATTCGTGGTCACTTTGCAAAATGACTTAAATATCTTGACATTTTGCAAAAAGGCAAAGATTTTGGTCCATTTACAAAATCATCAGTATCTTCATTAGTAAGGTTACAAAATGTCCAATCAGCAAGTAGGTCAGGTTAGGTTAGATTAGGTTAGGTTAGGTTAGGTTAGCTACTTGCTGATTGGACCTTTTTCAACCTTACCAATGATGATACTGATGATTTTGTAAATGGACCAAAATCTTGAACCCTTTTGCAAAATGTCGAATTATTCAGGGTATTTTGCAAAATGACCACGAATTTGGTCTTTTTACATAATGACCAAGCATTTTGTAAAATGACCAATTTTCCTACATGACCATAATATATATATATATATATATATATATATATATATATATATATATATATATATATATATATATATATATATATATATATATGATAAATTTTGCACATTTATTATGATTGTTATTATTTTTATTAAATGCTAACCTACAACCCCTGTTGGAAAAGCACGATGCTATAAGCCCAGGGGCCCCAACAGGGAAAATAGCCCAGTGAGGAAAGGAAATAAGGAAAAATTAAATATTTTAAGAATAGTAACAACATCAAAATGAATAATTCCTATATAAACTGTAAAAACTTTAACAAAACAAGAGGAAAAGAAACTCGATAGAAAAGTGTGCCAGAGTGTACCCTCAACCAAGAGAACTCTAACTCAAGACAGTGGAAGACCATAGTACAGAGGCTATGGTACTACCCAAGACTAGAATGGTTTGATTTTGGAGTTTCCTTCTCCTAGAAGAGCTGCTTACCATAACTGAAGAGTCTCTTCTACCCTTACTAAGAGGAAAGTAGCCACTGAACAATTAAAGTGCAGCAGTTAACCCCTTGGGTGAAGAAGAGTTATTCGGCAATCTCAGTGTTGTCGTGTGTATGAGGACAGAGGAGAATCTGTAAAGAATAGGCCAGACTATTCGGTGTCTGTGTAGGCAAAGGAAAGAACCGTAACCAGAGAGAAGGGTCCTATGTAGTACTGTCTGGCCGGTCGAAGGACCCCATAACTCTAGCGGTAGTATCTCAACGAGCGGCTGGTGCCCTGGCCAACCTACTACCTATAAACTTGTTTTTCATATTTCAAATAAGCCATATATATATATATATATATATATATATATATATATATGCACATCAAAGTCTGGATTCTCTTAACGACCTCGGGATCAGAGCCCCAGGCGAAATCACTCAAAGATTATAGTATCTGACCAGTCGGGTTTGAACCCTGGTCCAAGATACTTGTATGACTTGGTCAATGTTTTACAAGTATCCTGGAATAGGGTTCGAAACCCGGCGGGTCAGATACTGTAGTATGGTCAATGTGATTTTGCCTGGGGCTCTGATCCTGAGTTTGTTAAGAGAATCCAGACTTTAATGTATTAATATATATGGCTTATTTGAAGTGTGTATATATATATATATATATATATATATATATATATATATATATATGCCTATATGTATATATATGCATATATATACATATATATATGTGTGTGTATATATATATATATATATATATATATATATATATATATATTTATTGAAGGCGATAGCCTTAGTAGCGTCAATGTGTTTCCTCAGCTTTAAGTTTTCAGACCTAATCCTTTGGTTTAGTGACCGATGACTATTTGTTTTCTATTTACTTCATTCACTACAGCACTGTTTCGACAAAACTTAGTCTTTAACAAGTGATTTCTGGTTTCTATAAGTTTACAATTAATTTTATACATCAGCTTCTATAAATATTACGATTAATTATGTTGAGATTATTCTAAAGAAATTGAAAATTCTAAAAATTAAAACGTTAATAAAGAAACGGTTAACATTTTCAAAATTCAGAAATCCATAGATTATGAAGAGGATAATGGTTGATTATATACTTATATACATATATACACATAAATATGCGCGCACATACTACATGCATGCTCGGATTTGCACCAATATATAGTTTATCCTTGTCACGTTCTGCTTCGAACAGAGAGTAAGAGAGTGTAAGCTAGGAAAGTATTTAGGAATTCTTCGAATTTAGAGTTATGTCATGATTCTCAGATTAGTAATAAATATACTTTCTTTGCTCTAGAAAGAAAGTATATTCTAATGAATTGAATGGCTCGTGAAATTGGTAAATTAATGCTAAAAGTTCTGAAATTTATTTTGACTTTGCAAAACTGCTGGGTCGCAGTTTTTAATGAAATAATAACAAAGCAAACAAGTAAGAGGAAGAATGAGAATAGTTAATCAGTAGAATTAGGCTGAACGTTTAATTTTAATCTTCCTGAGCGGAGGATGCTGATAAGGACCCTCCAGTCAAGCTTTGTGAAGACTATTACCTTCTTTGAGATGCTGCGAGTCAACAACGTCTGGCGAGATGAGACCAGAGCAATGGGCAAACACTCGTCTCCTCCTCCGGCAAATTATTATTGTGTTAATTATTTTTTTTCATTCAGGTTCAGATTATGCAGTCTTGCTAGTGTCCCCACACAAAGCTGAATCTCTCTCTCTCTCTCTCTCTCTCTCTCTCTCTCTCTCTCTCTCTCTCTCTCTCTCTCTCTCTCTCTCTCTCTCTCTGTGGAGCAGTGAAAGAAAGTTGAAGACAAGGTTGAATTTCCCTTCAAAAAATGTCTCTTTCTTGAGGCCTTGCAAATTATCAAAGTCTTGAAGTACGACAAAAGTGTCAATTCTCTCTCCATATCATTCATACTGCGGAGATATTGTTTTCAGTTTTGTATGTTAATTTAATGCATGTTTAAATTACGAGAAAACTTGAAGAGAGTTTTTGTGAAAGATAGTGGAAATATTCATGGGTGCCCACCTCTAACTGATTGACGTTTACTAGGTAGCAAGAAGTGGTATTGATTTACATGGAACTTTAGATTGCGAGCGGAGTCTTCTCCACTTACTTTCCTCACTGGAGAAACTTGTTCCTCGTCGGCACCTCCACCAGCGATCTCTCCTGTGTGTTTTTTTTGAAGTATCACTGGTCAGCTTTCAGGGATCCTCCTTGCTTTCCATTTCTGTTCAAGACAGGTGGCTCGTTTGGTGCTAGCGGAGTCTTCTCCACTTAGTTTCCTCACTGGAGAAACTTGTTTCTCATGGGTGCCTCCACCAGAGATCTCTCCTGTGGTTTTTGGAGTATCACTGGTCAGCTTTTAGGGATCCTCCTTGCTTTCCATTTCTGTTCAAGACAGGTGGCTCGTTAGGTGCTAGCGGAGTCTTCTCCACTTACTTTCCTCACTAGAGAAACTTGTTCCTCATGGGTGCCTCCACCAGAGATCTCTCCTGTGGTCTTTGAAGTATCACTGGTCAGCTTTCAGGGATCCTCCTTGCTTTCCATTTCTGTTCAAGACAGGTGGCTCGTTAGGTGCTAGCGGAGTCTTCTCCACTTAGTTTCCTCACTGGAGAAATTTGTTTCTCATGGGTGCCTCCACCAGAGATCTCTCCTGTGGTTTTTGGAGTATCACTGGTCAGCTTTTAGGGATCCTCCTTGCTTTCCAGTTACTGTCGGGTAATAGGATCTGGAATATATTTTTTTCTGGTTGCTGAACGATGAAAATCTCAACAGGTTACTCCCTATCGACTCTCTACCTTGAACATGCAACTGTTCTCGGATGCTTCAAAGGAGGGTTGGGGCACACACCTGAACAAATTGGTCATCTCATAACTGCTATCAAGAGAGGAAATACTTTTGCACATCTATGTCCTGCAAATGCAAATACCTGTTCCAGCCCTGGATGCATTCCAAAAACGTTTGAGAAGACACATGGCAATGTTGATGAGAGATAACACCATCGTAGTGTCTTATATCAACAAGTAAAGGAGTATGGTCTCGCC
>NC_090729.1:131722149-131724649 GCF_036898095.1 Palaemon carinicauda
ATTATGCTTGCTAGAAGGAGGATGGCTGGAGAAGATGTGGACAACAGCTCTCTGGAAGAATATGTTCCAGAAATGGAACATGGATGCGAAGATCTGTTGGACGGAAAGGAACTCAAAATGAAAGACGATCGGATTGCTTTCTTGAAAAATCTCGAGGCTGAAAATGATAAGTTACGAGGACAAATTGAAGAAATGCGGAGAGTAGTAGAAATAAAGGAAAATCTGCAAAGCCGTTGCACCGAAAAAGACCTTCAGATGAAAGAACTTGAAAATTTGATGGAAAATATCAGAAATGAAAATGAAGTAATGAAGAAAGAACAAAATCAGAAAAATGAACTAATAAAGGAAATTAAAAATGAAGGTGAATTAAAGGCAGGAAAAGCTAAATTGGAATCTGAATGCGTCGAAAAAGACCTTCAGATGAAGGAATAGGAAAATTTGATGGAAATTTTCAGAAATGAAAATGAAGTAGTGAAGAAAGAACAAAATGAGAAAAATGAACTAGTAAAGGAATTGAAAAATCTAGTTGGTGAAATGAAGGCAGTAGAAGCTAAACTGTATTATGAATGCGTCGAAAAAGACCTTCAGATGAAGGAACATGAAAAATTGATGGAAAATATCAGAAATGAAAATGAAGTAATGAAGAAAGAACAAAATCAGAAAAATGAACTAGTAAAGGAAATGAAAAATGAAGTTGGTGAATTGAAGGCAGAAAAAACTAAACTAGAATGTGGATGCGTCGAGAAAGACCTTCAGATGAAAGACCATGAAAAATTTATGGAATTTATCAGAAAGGAAAATGAAGTAATGAAGAAAGAACAAAATTAGAAAAATGAACTAGAAAAGGAAATGAAAAATGAAGTTGGTGATTTGAAGGTAGAAAAAACTAAACTGGAATATGGATGCGTCGAAAAAGACCTTCAAATGAAGGAACATGAAAAATTGATGGAAAATATCAGAAATGAAAATGAAGTAATGAAGAAAGAACAAAATTAGAAAAATGAACTAGAAAAGGAAATGAAAAATGAAGTTGGTGATTTGAAGGTAGAAAAAACTAAACTGGAATGTGAATGCGTCGAAAAAGACCTTTAGATGAAGGAACATGAAAAATTTATGTAATTTATCAGAAATGAAAATGATGTAATGAAGAAAGAACAAAATCAGACAAATGAACTAGTAAGTGAATTGAAAAATAAAGTAGGTGAATTGAAGGCAGAAAAGGCTAAACTGGAAACTGAATGCGTCGAAAAAGTCTTTCAGATGAAAGAACTTGAAAATTTGATTAAAATTATCAGAAAAATGAACTAGTAAAGGAATTGAAAAAGGCGTAATTGTTTGCAACACCACGCTCTCCATTTACTCCAAAATAATGCAATTCTTCAGTTCTCATCTTCTTGCACATTAATTAGGTGGTTATTCAAATTCTGGGAAAGCAATAATTAGCAATATATGTTGAGAAAGGGGGAAGGGGTTATAAAAAGAAAATAGCTCGGTTTCCTCACTAAACGACTTGGAACTGACATGTCAACATAGTTAACCAAACAGAATTCGTGATGCCAGGGTACATAAACAGAAGTTCGTGATGCCAGCGCACATTTGTTATACTGTATATTCAAAATATACTTAATCAAAAAGGGATTAATTACTCAAAAGTGTCCATAAATATGCAATTTACAAATAGTGACACTTTTGAGTAATCACACAATTTTTGATTAAGTATATTTTGAATATACAGAATTAATGCTAGGGCGTTCCCCGTAGGCGACGCTTTGGGACCTCGCTTGATCCCTCCGAATAATTGGCAAGGGCTACCCAGTCAATGGCGGGCTGGGTTAAAGAGGTAAACTCAGGGGAAAATATCTGAGGAGAGGATGAGAGGAGCAACTCTGAATGTGGGGACAATGACTGGAAAAGGGTGGGAGCTGGTTGACCTTATGGAGAGAAGGAAGATTGGAATGCTGTGTGTGCTGGAGACCAGTTGGAAGGGAAATAAGGCAATAAAACTAGGCAAAGGTAAATTTTATTACAATGGAGCAAATTTGGAAGGAAGAAGTAATGTAGGAATAATATTATCGAAAGATTTGAACGAAAGTTTAATTGAAGTGAATTGGAAAAATGACAGAATTATGAGTTTAAAGCTGGGACTGGGAGCAACAATAGTCAATGTGATGTACAGAGGAGGAGAAGGATACATGCGGGTCATATTCACACACCACATTAACTATTGTTGCTCCCAGTCCCAGCTTTAAACTCATAATTCTGTCATTTTTCCTATTCACTCCAATTAAACTTTCCTTCAAATATTTCGATAATATTATTCCTACACCATTTTTTCCTACCATATTTGCTCCACTGTAATAAAATTTACAACCTTTCGCCTAGTTCTCTTGCCTTATTTCCCTTCCACCTGGTCTCCTGCACACACAGCACTCCAATCTGCCATCTCTCCATGAGGTCAACCAGCTCCTGCCCTTTTCCAGTCATTGTCCCCACGTTCAGA
>NC_090729.1:131727149-131752149 GCF_036898095.1 Palaemon carinicauda
ACTGTCTGGCCAGCGGTAGTATCTCAACGGACGGATGGTGCCCTGTCCAACCTACTACCTATAAAGGTGTTTTTCATATTTCAAATAAGCCATATATATATATATATATATATATATATATATATATATATATATATATATATATATATATATACACATCAAAGTCTGGATTCTCTTAACGACCTCGGGATCAGATCCCCAGGCGAAATCACTCGAAGACTATGGTATCTGACTGGTCGGGTTTCGAACCCTGGGCCAGGATACTTGTATGACTTGGTCAATGTCATACAAGTATCCTGGAATAGGGTTCGAAACCCGGCTGGTCAGATACTGTAGTATGGTCAATGTGATTTTGGCTGGGGCTCTGATCCCGAGGTTGTTAAAAGAATCCAGACTTTGAAGTATTAATATATATGGCTTATTTGAAATTATATACATATATATACATATATATATATATATATATATATATATATATATATATATATATATATATATATATATTTTGAAGGTGATAGCCTTAGTAGCGTCAATGTGTTTCCTCAGCTTTAAGTTTTCAGACCTAATCCTTTGGTTTAGTGACCGATGGCTGCTTGTTTTCTACTTACTTTTTTTTTCACTACAGCACTGTTTCGACAAAACTTAGTCTTTATCAAGTGATTTCTGGTTTCCATAAGTTTACAATTAATTTTAAACATCAGCTTCTATAGATATTAAGATTAATTATGTTGAGATTATTCTAAAGAAATTAAAAATTCTAAAAATTAAAACGTTAATAAAGAAAAGGTTAAAATTTTCAAAATTCAGAGATCCTTAGATTATGAAGAGGATAATGGTTGATTATACTCTTAAATACACATATATACATAGATATGCGCGCACATACTAAATGCATGCTCGGATTTGCACTAATATATTGTTTATCCATGTCGCGTTCTGCTTTGAACATACAGAGATAAACTAACTTTACAATCCCCTCAAGCAGAAATCGACATGGATAAACTTCTGTATATAATGGTGTAAGTACGAGCGTGCATCTAGTATGTGCGTGCATATATATATATATATATATATATATATATATATATATATATATATGTGTGTGTGTGTGTATAGTATGTATATAAGTACATAACCGTTATCCTCTTCATAATCTAAGGATCTCTGAATTTTGAAAGTTTTCACCTTTTCTTTTTTAACTAAATTTTTAGAATATTTGATTTTTTTAGAATGTCATCTCAACATAATTAATCGTAATATTTGTAGAAGCTGATGTATACTAATGTATAAAATGAATTGTAAAGTCATTGGAAGTAGCAAAGAACCGCAACCAGAGAGAAGGATCCACTGTAGTACTGTCAGACCAATCAAAGGACCCCATAACTCTCTAGGGACCTGGGGGAACCCAAACATAGAATAGGGCAAAAGTTAAGGTAAGCAGTAGTATCTCAACGGGTGGCTGGTGCCCTGGCCAACCTACTACGTATATATATATATATATATATATATATATATATATATATATATATATATATACACACACATATATATATGTATATATATATATATATATATACATATATATATATATATATATATATATATATATATATATATATATATATATATATATATATATACTTGAGGAGAAGCCCTTCCAAACGGGTTTACTGAAGAGCTTCGTTGCCCTTCCCGGCAAAAGGTTCCTTCCTGGAAACCAGTGCCACCGACATTCGAGAATATGACGCCAGTTTGACATTGAGTATCTATTGTTTTCGATCTTTAGGTGATAGGGAAGATTTGAATATAATTTTTTTTTTTGGGGGTGGGGCGAGGGGGTTGGGGGGTGGCCTTTATGTGCGTAGTTTTATGAAAAATAAAACGGCAAAATCATTATTATTATCATCATCATTATTATTATTATTATTATTATTATTATTATTATTATTATTATTATTTTTATTATCATTTTTTTTATTTTCATTATTATCATTATTATTTTTGTTAATAATAATAATAATAATAATAATAATAATAATAATAATAATAATACTCTCCCCCTACCCCACGGACGGGAAGAGACCGAGTAATCATACGTTTAGCTCAGAATGACAGGAAATATATATATATATATATATATATATATATATATATATAAATATATATATATATATATGTGTGTATATATATATATATATATATATATATATATATATATATATATATATATATATATATATATATATATAGCCAGACACTTTCTCTTTATTATATATGGGAAATTATTTTTATTATTCATAAAGATTACTGATTATTCATATGGAAAAATGCTTATAGAAAAAAATCGTGCACGACCAGATATGATATTATTGGAAAAATGTATAAGAAACCCGCCTGTACACTCAGATCCAAAACTATTAAGTCTTTTTTCTGTAGATCTGTTGTCAGTAAGTGAAAATGCTGCATTATTTCAAATTGATATTTTGTTTTGTTTCACAGTACAAAATATGATCTGACGTGCCTAAAATGCTACTATATATATATATATATATATATATATATATATATATATATATATATATATGCATATGTATATTGATATATATGTATATATATATACGTTATATATAATATATATATATAAATGTATATATGTATATATATATATATATATATATATATATATATAATGTGTAATAAATATTCAGCCATTTCTTTCTTGCTGCATATAAGGTGTATATACTAAAAGATAGCTTATTTATTTAGAAAGACAGTAATGAGGTTAAATAACATAAGTGGAAGGGTAACGTTACGAAACGACTGCTTGTTTAAGAATTGAAAACGGTGTTGAATCTTTGAATAAGTAACTAGGTAATTCTTCTAAGCAACGTATTGTACTGTATATTATTACAGTATAAAAATGGAATTTAAAGAAATGGTTTCCCCCCACAAAAAAAAAAAAAAATCTTATATTACCATTATCATTACATAGTTAACCTTACGTATGGATTGGCAGCAAATGTCATTTTGACCAATGCGGCGTGGCCACTGAATTGAAGGTCCTGGGTTACAATGCCATTTGATAGCTCACACGAGCTGAGGTCATGGGAGTTCAGTGTTAATGGTGATAGGGAGGTCGCCTCGCCCAAAATGGAAAATTTATTTTGCCCGAATCTCTCTCTCTCTCTCTCTCTCTCTCTCTCTCTCTCTCTCTCTCTCTCTCTCTCTCTCTTAATCTGTATGTATGTGTGTGTGCTTGTGCCAACCCTTCTCTGATGATTGCTTGGTTCCCCCCACTGTTAGGCATTTACTGATTAAATGTCCCAGTCGTGGGATCTCGGAGTACGATTTCTCTATAAAGCTCGCGGTCAGGATGGCTGGTACATCCTCACCAAGATTCTTGGAGGAGTGCCTGTGTGTGATACCAGATAATTATCAATCATTTTCTCTCTCTCTCTCTCTCTCTCTCTCTCTCTCTCTCTCTCTCTCTCTCTTCTCTCTCTCTCTCTCTCTCTCTCTCTCTCTCTCTCTCTCTCTATATATATATATATATGATATTTTTGCACATTTAGACGTGTCTTTCATATTCAAACAAGCCATATATATTTGCTACATTAATGTCTGGATTCTCTTACCGACCTCGGGATGAGAGCCCCAGGCGACATCACACAAAGACAAGAGCTTGTGACCGGCCGAGGTCGTCAAGAGAATCCCGACATTAATGTGGCAAAAATATATGGCTTATTTGAATATATATATATATATATATATATATATATATATATGTGTGTGTGTGTGTGTGTGTGTGTATGTATATAACACACACAAACATATACATACACACAACAAAAACAACAACAATTGCAACCAGTTCTAGTCTACTGCAGGACAAAGGCCTGAGACATGTTTTATGGGGTTTGGTGATGTTGGGATACTTTTGTCTGATCGCTCACAGCAAACCAATCTAGTATGGGTAGCCTTGACTAGTATAGCTTTTCTAATCATGGTGATAGACAAACCCTTATACCACGTTAAGGTACCCCAACTCAGAAAGGGATTTATATGTGTGTATATATATATATATATATATATATATATATATATATATATATATATATATATATATATATATAGTGTGTGTGTGTGTGTGTTTGTTGTAATAGGGTGTGCTTTCAGAAATATCTAAAACAAAAGTTTGGCATCATATAATAATAAATACACATAGCTGTCCATTGTTACTACTGAAGAACTTTTCCAAATTGCTTCCTTAGGTTTTAAATGTAGTTTGAATATTCTTGCTGTATGTGTGCATTGATATGACTCGCCAGGCCACTCTTTGATTTGCGTCCTTACCTCATGTCGAACACGCAGAATGAGGATCCGATGCTGTATAAATTTGTTAATACCCTAGTTTTGCTTGGGATTGTGTATTTGTATCTAAGTTTAAAGGATGTGCGAAGCGATTATAAGAGAGTGAGAGAGTGTAAGCTAGGAAAGTAATTGGGTATTCTTCGAATTTAAAGTTATGTCATGATTCTCAGATGAGTAATAAATATTTTCTAGCCTACCACTTGTCAATCTCTTGCTTTAGATAGAAAGTATATTCTAATGAATTGAATGGTTCGCGAAATTTGTGAATTAATGCTAAAAGTTCTGAAAGTTATTTTGAATTTTCAAAACTGCTGGTTCGCAGTTTTAATGAAATATTAACAAAGCAAACAAGTAAGAGGAAGAAGGAGAATAGTTAATCAGTAGAATTAGGCTGAACGTTTAATTTTAATCTTCCTGAGCGGATGATGCTGATAAGGACCCTCCAGTCAAGCTTTGTGAAGAATATTACCTTCCTTTAGATGCTGCGAGTCAACAGCGTCTGGCGAGATGAGACCAGAGCAATGGGCAAACACTCGTCTTCTCCTCCGGCAAATTATTATTGTGTTAATTATTTTTTTCATTCAGGTTCAGATTATGCAGTCTTGCTAGTGTCCCCACACAAAGCTGAATCTCTCCCTCTCTCTCTCTCTCTCTCTCTCTCTCTCTCTCTCTCTCTCTCTCTCTCTCTTTGGAGCAGCGAAAATAAGTTGATCTCTTCAGAAAATGTCTCTTTCTTGAGGCCTTGCAAGTTATTAAAGTCACGATTTACGACAAAAATTTCAATTCCCTCTCCCTATCATTTATACTGCGGAGATATTGTTTTCGGTTTTGTATGTTAATTTAATGCCTGTTTAAATTACGAGAAAACTTGAAGAGAGTTTTTGTGAAAGATAGTGGAAATATTCATGGGTGCCCACCTCTAACTGATTGACGTTTGCTAGGTAGCAAGAAGTGATGTTGATTTACATGGAATTTTAGATTGCGAATGCGTGTTAAAACTTTATTCTGTCTGAACTTGGAAATATACTTGGTCCCCTGTTTTTATTACGGTGTGGTCAAACGCATTCCTAGTCATTATGGAAATCTTCACGGAGGAAATGACGTAACATTCTTTATTTTTTTACCTTGAAAAGGCTTATGATACTGCATGGAGATATGCTATACTTAAAACCATTCATAATTTGGCATTGAGAGGAGAGCTACCCGTGTGAATTGATGAATAACTATTATGTCATGGAAATATTTTCTTTAAACGTTTACCACATACGCTGATACCGTTATATCAATAATGTTCTTACAAGGTTAAGATTGTCATCAGAGACGTATGAGTCACCATGTATCAAGTTACACTGGAACCTTAAATCTACTTAACTTTCACTAAAAATTGTGGAAATGATTGACGTTAATCCTTAAATGATAGTCGACTTGTTGAAGGATATTATATTGTCCCGCAGAATTACAATTTATCAGGGTTGATGGAAGTATTTCTTTTTTTTTTTTCAGGTAAGATGGAAAATGTGATTACCACAGAGAATGGAGGTATGATGTTTTGAAGTTTTCTTCTCTATTTTGAATTTCTTCATTAATTAAATTAGATAGATGAAAAAATAGAGATTTGGCTCACTTAGGAAATCGAAAAATATTAATGGTAACGGTATCCACTGTATGTATCTATAGCTGTAGGTTTATATATGAAAAAGGATGATATAAATTTCTGGTAATTTAATGCAAGTACATTTTATAATAATACATATTTTTAATCAGTTGCTTACTGGTTTCTTTATAACCCTCACTTATGGGAAATGATATATGAAGACAAGGGATTAAAGATTATTAGATAAAGGATCAAGTTCAGAATAATAAAAGATGACACAAAAATTAGTTTTGAAATTTTGGAAATTATATCGTTTATAAGCTTAGAAGTAGTTTTGAATTTTGCTTATTTACATTGTTGTTGCAAATAGCGTTAGATGTGTAGTTGATTCTAACAATCTTACGTTTTCTCTCTTGGGACTCAAAGCAAAATTTTATTTAGTATTTTATGAGTTTTATTTTGGCTGTAATCGAATTGGGGAAGCAGCTTCTAAATCACTGTTGAATCTGCAGAACTTGAGTCATTCAAAATTTGGGAAGCAGCTTCCAAATCATTATTGAATTCACAGAACTTGAGTCATTCAGAATTTAGGAAGCAGCTTCCAAATCAGTATTGAATCCGCAGAACTTGAGTCATTCAAACTTTAGGAAGCAGCTTCCAAATCATTATTAGATTCGCAGAACTTGAGTCATTCAAAATTGGGGAAGCAGCTTCCAGATCAGTGTCGAATCCACAGAACTTAAGTCATTCGAAATTGGGGAAGCAGCTTCCAAGTTAGTGTCAAATCCGCTGAACTTGAGTCATTCAAAATTGGGGAAGCAGCTCCCAAATCAGTGTCGAGTCCGCAGAACTAGAGTCGTTCAAAATTGGGGAAGCAGCTTCTAAATCAGTGTCGAATCAGCAGAACTTGAGTCGTTCGAAATTGGGGAAGCAGCTTCCAGATCAGTGTCGAATCCGCAGAACTTGAGTCGTTCAAAATTTGGGAAGCAGCTTCCAAATCAGTGTTGATTCCGCAGAACTTGAGTCATTCAAAATTGGGGAAGCAGCTCCCAAATCAGTGTCGAGTCCGCAGACCTTGAGTCATTCAAAATTGGGGAAGCAGCTTCCAAATCAGTGTCGAATCCGCAGAACTTGAGCCATTCAAAATTGGGGAAGCAGCTTCCAGATCAGTGTCGAACCTGCAGAACTTGAGTCATTCGAAATTAGGGAAGCAGCTTCCAAATCAGTGTCGAATCTGCAGAACTTGAGTCGTTCAAAATTGGGGAAGCAGCTCCCAAATCAGTGTCGAATCCGCAGAACTTGAGTCATTCGAAATTGGGGAAGCAGCTCCCAAATCAGTGTCGAATCCGCAGAACTTGATCCGTTCAAAATTGGGGAAGCAGCTTCCAAATCAGTGTCAAATCCGCAAAACTTGAGCCGTTCGAAATTGGGGAAGCAGCTCCCAGATCAGTGTCGAATCCGCAGAACTTGAGCCGTTCGAAATTTGGGAAGCAGCTTCCAGATCAGTGTCGAATCCGCAGAACTTGAGTCGTTCGAAATTGGGGAAGCAGCTTCCAAATCAGTGTCGAATCCGCAGAACTTGAGTCATTCAAAATTGGGGACGCAGCTTCCAGATCAGTGTCGAATCCGCAGAACTCGAGTCATTCGAAATTGGGGACGCAGCTTCCAAATCAGTGTCGAATCCGCAGAACTTGAGTCATTCGAAATTGGGGACGCAGCTTCCAAATCAGTGTCGAATCCGCAGAACTTGAGTCATTCGAAATTGGGGAAGCAGCTTCCAAATCAGTGTTGAATCCGCAGAACTTGAGTCGTTCGAAATTGGGGACGCAGCTTCCAAATCAGTGTTGAATCCCCAGAACTTGAATCATTCGAAATTGGGGAAGCAGCTCCCAAATCAGTGTCGAATCCGCAGAACTTGAGTCGTTCGAAATTGGGGACGCAGCTTCCAAATCAGTGTTGAATCCGCAGAACTTGAGTCATTCGAAATTGGGGAAGCAGAACTTGAGTCATTCAAAATTGGGGAAGCAGCTTCCAAATCAGTGTCGAGTCCGGTGAACTTGAGTCGTTCAAAATTTGGGAAGCAGCTCCCAAATCAGTGTCGAATCCGCAGAACTTGAGTCGTTCAAAATTGGGGAAGCAGCTTCCAAATCAGTGTCGAATCGCAGAACTTGAGTCGTTCAAAATTTGGGAAGCAGCTCCCAAATCAGTGTCGAATCGCAGAACTTGAGTCGTTCAAAATTTTGAAGTAGCTCCCAAATCAGTGTCGAGTCCGCAGAACTTGAGTCGTTCAAAATTGGGGAAGCAGCTCCCAAATCAGTGTCGAGTCCGCAGAACTTGAGTCGTTCAAAATGGGGAAGCAGCTTCCAAATCAGTGTCGAATCGCAGAACTTGAGTCGTTCAAAATTGGGGAAGCAGCTCCCAAATCAGTGTCGAATCCGCAGAACTTGAATCATTCAAACTTTAAGCAGTTGCTTTCATGTTGAGCAGGTTGATATAAGTCTTGTTTTATAGGTTATCTATTATTTATTAGTTTCCAGTGTTTTATTTTCATTGGTTTTATTGTTTTGTTATTCATCCTTATTCATCTTTTCGAGTTTATTCTTTACTTTACTGGTTTTTTTTTTCCACACCAGGAGCCCTTACCTTTCCATCTATGGATGCAGTTTGACTTGTAATGAGAGTAATATTAGTGTTGCCATTAAAAATAATGGTAAAAACGATGATATTGGTGCTAATTATAGCAATGATATGTAAAATATTCTGATGTCAAGATGATGATAGTAGAATATCATTCATAATAATAATAATAATAATAATAATAATAATAATAATAATAATAATAATAATAATAATAATAATAATAATAATTATGGCGATGATGATGATGATTTCAATGGTAGACACGGATATTCTTGGCAAACAACTTAGCATCTGATCTTTATTATTCATAGTGCGAAGCACAAAGTATGTTTTAGAACTCATTTGAGGTCCATATAATTTTCTATCAAGTAAACGTCTTAGGCTTAACTAATTTGTGAGTTGACTCCTTGCACACTTCATGGCATATCTGATCTTTACTTCACAATGAAAAGCGGTAGAGTTTGATTTCTTCTTAATATATATCTCCCGAAAATTGACTGCATTGCTAGTGGCGACTTGCGACTTAAAAAGCATATCTTGGATATCACTTGGATGCCACTGTTGTTTAAAAGCGTTGACGAAATTAAGGCCTCTACTGCACCAAAACCTTATTTTCCTTTTTGATTTTTTATATAAAAATAATTTCCGAGACTTTCCCTTGTGCTTTTGGGGAACGCTTTCTAAAAAGGCTCCCATAGTCAGCATTAAGGAAGTCGTATTTTACGTCATATTTGCTGAGTCTTTACATTAGATTTAAATGCTATGAAGATTTTTTTTTTCTGTGATATTTTTCCTTAATTGCAGAAAAGGTTTATGGAATTCTATACTAAACACTACTTCCAAACAGAATATTCATCATACTTAGAATTATTAAATAATTTTGCGTGATTGGAGGATAATAGGTTTTAGGAAAGTAAAATACACAAATGAAACCAGAGGATTACTTTCTGTCAAGATGATGATTTATTTTTATTTTTTTTTATTTATTTTTTATTATTATTTTTTTTTTCTCGCTGAAAAGACCGAAGACGTTTAAGAGGAAAATATTTGTCATCAATAAGATGGGGAGAATATTCATTCCAAGAAAAGTGATGTTTAAGAAAGCCTTTTTCGTCTCTGCTTTAAATCCTAATCCGGAATCTGCTCAGTTTCTGTCACTTTTGATGTGGGTGCTTTTGTTTCGAGTATTTCTCTCTTAACTGCCTGCTGAGATTAATGCTAATATTAACAGCTGCAAATGCTGGCCTGCAAAATATCGCTATACATAGTTGAAGCAAAAGACTTTTCTAAGGATTATATATTGAGTTTTAGCTGAATTTTGCTCTTGTTTTTGGAATTTTCGATCGTATAATCTACCTCTCCCACTGGTTTCTTATTTACAAATAGAAACAAGACGATTTTACATTTCAGGCAAAACAGGCAATTGTCTTTTTAGTTGAAAATGTTTTATTTTATAATACTTTTGTCCGGAATTCGGGGGGTATGTAAATGGATACATACACATACCCATGTATACGTGTTTAGAATGTCACATGCCGTATTTCTTTAATCCTTCCATATTTGATCAATAGGTAAATCTACTTCCAATTGGAATAATTCCTCACTTTTGCAAATAAATCACTAGCAATTTTTACAAGTTTCTATATTTAGCTTTGATGACGTAACATTCTCCCTCTCTCTCTCTCTCTCTCTCTCTCTCTCTCTCTCTCTCTCTCTCTCTCTCTCTCATGGACAATAATCCGGCTACTTTTTATGTTAAACTCAAGGTTAGAGTATTGTTTTCAGACGGTCCTATAAACTTTTCTGTGTAATATTTTTATTGCTCTCTCATTAACCACTCGTTTTCATTGTTCCTTGCTGATGCTGTATATACATATTCATTACTGAGTGATATTTCGTAATCGAACTTTGTTCCTGGAATCCTCATCTCAGTAATGAATCATGCATATTTACATGTATTGGTATACGCCTGGGTACCCATAGTTGTGGAATGGTATTACTTAATTCCTGTGTACATTTGCCAGTTTTGTTGACTAGGAAAAAAAAATCTTTTAGAAACTAATTGTTCAGGTTTAAAAATACTCCAGACAGACAGACAGACAGACAGACAGTGAATCTAATAGGAAACAAGAATCTTAAGTTTTGAGAGAAAGAAAAAAAAAGAAAAAAAAACAGTACTAATGCCATGCCAACGGGTTCTGGAGTCCTTTTCTTTGAAGAAGATCGTGTTTCTGCTCGGCCATTAGCGCTCTGTGTATTTCCTTATTTTACATATTATAGAATTACCTTTACCTTTCATGTGAGCGCGCGTTTGCCTATGTACTTTTCACCTTGTTACAGTATTTTTCTTCATGTGTCGTATATATTGACTACGTGTATTCTTTTATGTAGTACGTATGGTATGCAGTTATTGTTAATATTTTGTGGGTGGGATTCACTCTTTTGTTTTATATTTCATATACGTATTCACTATTTTCGGTTACATTTGAGTGGATTCTTTACGTTAAGTTTGTATGTAATCCGCCTGGTATCCCAAATTTTGATTATGTCATCCTCTGGTCCTCAGTGTGTTTTATTGTTCATCTTTTTTTTTTTTTTTTTTTTTTTTTATTTATGATTTGTATTACCTATTTTTAATCCATATATTGTATCCACTATATTTTACATATACAAATAGAATGCGCTAATAATTTCCCATTATACAGATGGTATCCACTAATTACTAGATTCAGTTCTTAGATTTCAAATGATGATTCTTAGATCTTGGAATTAAAATATTGTTTTTAATCGGATAAGTTCACTATATCCTTAAATTTGCCATCGTCGGAGACCTTATTAATGAAATTCGTGTATTTTAATTTATCATTAACGACAATGTTGCATATGAAGATCGGTTGTGTTGAAGAATTACAAAAAAAAGTAATTGAAATTTTGTATAATTGGCAAACTCTTCTCGTACGAGATGGGATTTTAGTAGTAAAAGAATATATTTAGTGGGATGACAGAAATTTTGTACTGCGAATACTGTACAACATTAAGTGATTTTGTTAAATGTTTAGTTATCAGAACATTCTTGAAAAGTGTCTAATTTACAATAACACTGAATTGTTTATTTTAAAAATTTTTATATATAGTAAAATATATTATGTATAATATTCATACAATTATGTTGATATTTATAAACTAATATATATATATATATATATATATATATATATATATATATATATATATATATATACAATATATATATATATATATATATATATATATATATATATATATATATATACATATATGTATATTTATATATATATATATATATATATATATATATATATATATATATATATATATATATATATATATATAGATAATTAGGCAATAAGCCCTGTTAAATTTTATTAGAATTCAATTTAGTGAAAATAAAGATTAAGTGAAGCAGGAAAAGTGAAAAGGTTCAATATTTTTATCCCATAGTTGAAGTTAAAAAAAATATTACGTTCCCTTCCAGTTGATGGGAAATGCAACTAACCATGTAAAGTTTTCTAATTAATGAAAAATTGGGTTAATGAACAAGTTAATGAACAATTAAAATAAAAGGAACAATTTTATCATTCGGCCAGCCATTCAATTATTTCCATTTGAAAGGAATACTTTCCGCTTTGGGGAGTTTGAATGTTGTCCCACCAATTTCCATACAAACAGTTTCATTAAAAGCCCATATATTGACTTTGCTCAGACGAGATAATTAACTCTGATTAATGAATATGGATAAGGGAACGAAGCTAAGAATAGCAACAGAGAAAGTAAAAACAGAAAAGTAATGACGTTACGTTATTCAAACAAAAAACTTAGAGAGTGGCTGATAGAGTCATCCTTTACTCGTTGAGCTCAGGTAAACATTTATTATTAGACTTTCTATTTTTAAGTCAATTGATTTAGTTGGAATTGAAGGTAACAAGGATTAGTGTTAAATCTGAACTCTGGAAAGATTGTTATTCGGTCGTTAGTTTCATGAATTATAATACAGTATGAAGCAAATATCTGTCATGACCATAACAAATCAAGTAATTTTCCCCTAATAGTAATATCCGAGTTCGTTGCAAGTCTTATCATTGCCTCAAATAGATAACCTCAGAGGTTGGCAAACACAACATATGATGTTGGTAAACTCACGCATGCACGCATGTACATTCAAATGAAATGAAAATATTATCTATGCCATGAAATTACGCAATTTCAGAAGCAGTCACAACTTTCGAAATAATCTTCGCCTATAACGGCAATTGAATACCTCTCCCCTTGTGTCCATTCGTGACGTAAGAAGTCTTTTTATTCTGGAAATAACAAAGCAAATGCATATAGACATCTCGTTACCGAAGGGCGGAGTCATTGGAAAAAGGCAAAGCGCTCGCCCAAGTGGCAAACACATAGAACAAATAGAGTATGTAAAATCCTTCCAGAATTAATAGAGAGAGAGAGAGAGAGAGAGAGAGAGAGAGAGAGAGAGAGAGAGAGAGAGAGAGAGAATTTTAAACAAAATAGGAGACACGGTGGTAGTGTATATTAATATTAGGAATGAGTACCCTGCTCCTCATAATTTCTACTATGAATGTATATCAGGTGATTAAGATGATAAATCTTAGCAACATCTTTTTTCGTAATCCATGTATCGGAATCCAAACCTGGATAATTTGATCTTTGATTCTCTTCTTACCACTATGGCGAAGATACAAGATGGTAGAAAGTCATCTTTTGTGTTTGTTGGTAATTTCCATGCTCACCATAGGGAGTAGTTGAATTTCATTTCTTCTCCTGATTGCTAAGGCTTAAGCGCTTTTGACTTTGCCTCTAAATCAGCATGTAAGAATATCGTAAGCAAGGCTACACAAAAATTGGGAATAATGTGAACTTAGTAGACACATTCCCTTAGTGTTATAACGAGCAAGGTTGGTCTTTCAATTAGGACGTCTGATCATGTCCTAGTTTCGGTAGTAATTAAGACTGGGCAATCTGTCCCGAATGTGTCATGCTATTGTAGGATGTGTATAAAATCTCAAGAAGAATGTAATGGAATTTTGAGGGATCTTTTGCTTCTGAATTAATCACAATTCTATAAAAAAAAAAAAGTTGAGCCTGTTGTGCTCTTAAATGAAAATCTGGTCAACATAGTTGATAGGAATATTTTTTATTGTGTTGTACCAGCCGTGTGTCACACGATCGTACATAGTAACAACATTTTTTTTTGTATATATTATGCTTTGTATCTTCGCTCTCCCCTCGCACTGACAGGGACCTGAATAAACATGTCTGTTTTTCTCACCGCTAACTGTTAACAGAACCGATTGTCGGTTGAACAGGAAACAGCCTGTTATATGCTATGGCCTTCTTTGTTGAAATACTGATTCAAGAACTAAGCTTGGTAACTATATAAACCTAAGAGATGTTGATCATAAAATAAATCATTTCTGGTACAAGCCGGGAACATAAATGGAAGGTAACCCTTAGATCTGTGTTTCCCTTATGTAGACTTATTAGTTCCTTCTTTGCCTAAAGTAGAGTTAGAATAATTCCAACTTTTAGTGAGATAAATATTCACTTCACGAACATCATGTCTCTAGAGAATGGAACTTGTAATGTTTTTCAAAATGATATTAATTTTGAAATTGAGTTTTATGTAAATGGGTGATATTAACTCGACGCTATCTTTTATCATTTATTATGGAGAGAGAGAGAGAGAGAGAGAGAGAGAGAGAGAGAGAGAGAGAGAGAGAGAGAGAGAGAGAGAGAGAGAGAGAGGAGAGGGAGGGAGAGAGAGAGAGAGAGAGAGGGGGGGGCGGCTGGCGGTTGGTGAGGAAGTGATGTGTGAAAGAGTCTGAGGGTGGTGAAAGCGAGAAGGGGTGAGAGCGAGAAGGGGGGAGAGAGGGAGAGAGAATAGTGAGAGTCAAAGAAGATTGGGTGCCCAAGATGTTCATTCCATACCAGTTATGTTACAGAGAAAATGATTAGTTGGCAGCTTGACTCCGCGTTATCCATTTCAGTGTTGAAATTACAAACTTCATTTCTAACTAAGCTGATATTATCTAGTTACCGATAATCTGTTGCGCTACGTCTTTTTATTGCGATTTGTGAAACGACAGGAAAAAACAAGGAAAAAAAAAATTAAAGTCAGTCTATTTTTAAGGAACAAGACACCAAGGATTTCAATAGATAATACAGAATTATATTTGAATAACTAATTTTGGGCCAGAGTTCGTAAACTAATGCACAAAAACTAGCTAGAATATGGTACTAATGGGGCCAGGGGTGGGTGCCCTTTAAAGATCTTAATTTCAAAGGTTGTAAGCAATGTTTTTCTCCCTTTTTAGCATAGCATTTTCAGTTCGTAATGTATAGTTTCTTTTTTACGGTACATGTGTTTATTTTTCTAGTTTTATTACCCTGGTTTTTTGGACAGCTTACTGGAAGAGGTAAATGAGAATGTAGCAGCTGGACAATTTATACAGAGACCTAGAGACAGAACCAGGTGGAGGCAATTGACAGCCCACGTCGAGGACATAGCACCTAGATAGATTACCCTGGTTATTTCTGATCGCCTTTCTATCAATAGTGACTTTAAAAATATCGGTTTTTCTGGAGTTTACCTTTCTTTGGTTTGATATTGGGTGATATTAGCCTACTGGTTTCTCTGATTTACAGTATATGTCCAGAGGGAGACCAGAAGGAACGTGAAGTTATTTCATGTTGGCTATAGGATGAAACCAATATTAAAAAAAAATTGAGAAACAGGCAGTCTCCCATCCAATGTCATTAAAAGAATTAAATTTTGATAGTTTTTTTTTTTTTCAAAATTTTGGAGACCTGTTATTTCTAAGGAAGTTATTTTAAGCATATGTTTGTACTGCAGAATCTGACTTTTATCCTAAACTGATGGAGAAAAACCTGACGCTTTTTAAACTCCATGATTAATAATAATAATAATGTTCATAATCTTGATATAAGTATCTGACACCATTGTTTAATTGACTCAGTGTGCATGGTGTTTAGAATAAGACCACCCCAGAATATTTTCTGCCAACTTTTTAACTCACATTTCCTGATAACCTTTTTAACTCACATTTCCCGATAACCTATGTCTTGGGCTATGTCAAGAACAAAGCGACCACTCTCAACTCGGGTCCGTTCTCACATAGGGGTCCAAAATCCCCTGCTTCACGCTACGCTCAACTCTGCCTCACATAAATCTACATTAAGCCTTTATATGGGCGGTCAAACATATTCAGACTTTCAAGAAATTTTTCAGGGACTATTGCAATATATCAAGAAACATGTAAAAAGAAAACATTTCAATAGTATAATATGTATTTCTAAAGTAATACAAAATGTACAGACAAACCGGAAAAAATCTTGATTTTAACATATTTATCTTCGCAAACGAAGTCTTCTCAGGAAAAAATAACTAATCTGTAATTACATATTGCATTATGAATATGTCCTTGTTACATACGCTTGTTTTTTATCCAAAGTTTACGTTATATCGAAATAGATACCAAAACTTTTCTATCCGTTTCAAACTGATAAATCTAAATAAGCAAGTGATGTTTTTTTCTACTGACAAATTCCAAACTTATTGTAAAAGATAAAGTGCCTTTGATTTTTTATATAAAATCTAAAGATATTTGTTCAAATGTAGTTCGAAGTTAAGATTAATTATTTTTCTTACTTATTTGTTCATTTGTTTATTTACTTGTTTATCTATAAAGTTGCCGACGAGAGTGTTTTTGAATTGGTCGCCGCACATTGTTAAGCATAAAAATAAATGCTTGAATATAAGTGAACAAGTCGCCAAAAATGATGTTAAATAGTGATATTTGGTAAATACTGTATATTTTGTAAAGGTGACAAGGTAAAGGACTGGCAATATACTTAGCTTGCAGAAGTTCCACTCAGATGCGTATAAAAACATTGAAGAAAAGGAAATTTAACTAAATGATGAAGATTTACTATGCAAAATAAGAGGACTAGATCTTTTCGCAAGGGAGGCCCAATTTCATGATTGCCGACCCAAGCAGTTTTTAGTGAGACGAATAACTCAGCAGTGTTACACCATCACAGAAACTGAGGAAACATCAGACAAGAAAAGATGTATAGAGGAAGCATTTTCGCATCTACAATTTTATAAAAAAGAAATTATTCTCAAAGATCGGGTTTTAAAACTTTCATTTAGAAATGTGTATAATGAGAATCTATGCAACAATAACAATAATGAACAAGCTGGTGAAATAACTAGTCAATCTCAGGTTGAAGATTGAACACTGTTCTGATATGAAAGGCAGCATCGACTTCTGATCACCCCTATATAATGACACACTGATATTTTGTAAATCTTTGGAATCACTAAAAACAATTGTTCTTTCTGCTTATGATTTGTGAGATGATGACCGGAGCAAAGAAGTTAGTCTTGAGCTTTACACTAGATTACTCATTGCCTTCAAAGAAACTAAGACGCTTCTATGGCCCACCAAATCTAGTGACTTTCCTTATCCACTATAGGGAAGTCATGTTTAGGTTCTACAATCTGTATTTACATTGATTTGTTGTAAGAGGGACCCATCAGATCGGGAATGAATATTAGTACTATCAGTTAGTCAAGATATGTGTAAAGCAGCATCAGGTAGATAGTGGAAGATGAAAACACATATCCTACTATGTATTACACTCCGCCATCTCTTCAAATATAAACAATTAACTACTTTCCTAAACAAACTAGGTAATTATGAGTCCTATGCTTTTTCTCTTGAATTGTAAACTGTCCTGGCATATACGTGGTTAAAAGTGTTTCAGTAATCAGTAATAGTGATGTGGTTAAGGATCAACCTGAAGGAACAGTGTTTCATGGCGACTGAGACAACTTTGATCGGCTGGTGTCTGATGTTTATGGAACTGGATCAGTTGAAAGCACAGTTGGAATCTACATGGAAGAATTTGGATTCTGTAAAGATGATGGCCTGAAATTGGTCCCTCGTATGACTGAACCCATTCCTGAGAAGATTCAAAAGTCCAGTTTAAGAGTTTCCACCATACTACCGGAGAAAACGACCCGAAGAACCAATCTTCTTAGAGCCCTCAAATTGTGCTGAAAATTACAGCATCATGATTCGGATTTTTATTTTTCTAGATTATTGCTTGTTATATGCCCTTAGAGGGTCAATTTATCCCTGCTATCATGGGATATGTGTCTAGTAGGCTACTGCCAATACTCCAAACTGTACGACAACTATGTATGTTTATGTATGTATATATATATATAAATATATATATATATATATATATATATATATATATATATATATATTTATATATATTGTTGGGATTGCAAGTGATGTGTGTGGCAAGAAGTTTGTTGGAGGCAGAATGAGGAGGGTCAGTGAATGGTGGAATGGAGTGAAGGTAAAAGTGGAAGAGAAAAAGAGGGCATTTGAAGAAGTGACTGCAGAGTAATAGTGTAGAGAAGTATGAAAGATATAGAGAAAAAATGTGGAAGTAATTTGCAAGGTAACTGAGGCAAAGAGGGCGGCTGACCTGAGGTGGGGTCAGGGATTGGGTCATTCATATGAAGAGAATAAGAAGAAGTTTTGGAAAGAAGTGAAGAGAGTAAGGAAGGCCGGTTTGAGAATTGAAGAGACAGTGAAAGATGGAAATAGAAGGTTGTTAAAAGGAGAGGAGGTAAGGAAAAGGTAGGCGGAATATCTTGAAAGTTTATGAATGTTCATGATAACAGGAAGGCAGATATAATTGCTGTTGCAGGTTTTGAGGTTCCAGTGATAGGAGATGAGAATGAGAGAGAGATTACAAGAGAGGAAGTGAGGAGAGCACTAAATTAAACGAGAATAGTAGAAGCACCTTGTATGGATGGTGTTAGAGCTGAGATGTTGAAGGAAGGGGGTGTGACTGGACTTGAATGGTTGGTGAGATTGTTTAATATGTGTTTTGTGTCGTCAATGGTACCAATTTGTGCATGTATTGTACCACTATGTAAGGGTAAGGGAGATGTGCTGAGTGTTGTAATTCAAAGGGTATTAGTTTGTTGAGTTTAGTTGGAAAAGTGTATGGAAGAGTACTGATTAATAGGATTAATGATAAAACTGAGAATGCAATCTTAGAAGTAAAGGATGGTTTTAGAAGAGGTAGGGGATGTTTGAATCAGATTTTTACAGTTAGGCAGATATGCAAGAAATATTTAGCGAAAGGTAAGTAGGTGTATGTTGCGTTTATGGATCTGGAGAAAGCGTATGATAGAGTTGATAGGGAAGCGATGTGGAATGTGACGAGGTTATATGGAATTGGTGGAAGGTTTTAGCAAGCAGTGAAAAGTTTTTACAGAGGTGGTAAAGCGTGTGTTAGGGTAGGAAATGAAGTGAGCGATTGGTTTCCGGTGGGAGTGGGGCTGAGACAAGGATGTGTGATGTCGCCATGGTTGTTTAACTAGTATTTTGATGGAGTGGTGAGAGAGGTGAATGTTCGAGTGCTTGGACGAGGATTGAAACTGGTAGATGAGAATGATCATGATGAGAGGTAAATCAGTTGTTGTTTGCGGATGATACTGTACTGATTGCGGACGCGGAAGAAAAGCTTGGCCTATTAGTAACAGAATTTTGAAGGGTATGTGAGAGAAGGAAGTTGAGAGTTAATGTGGTAAGAGTAAGGTTTTGAGATGTAGGAGAAGGGAAGGTGGTGCGAGGTTGAATGTCATGTTGTATGGAGAGATACTTGAGGAGGTGGATCAGTTTAAGTACTTGGGGTCTGTTGTTGCAGCAAATGGTGGAGTGGAAGCAGATGTTCATCAGAGAGTGAATGAAGGATGCAAAGTGTTAGGGGCAGTGAAGGGAGTGGTAAAGAATAGAGGGTTGGGCATAAATGTAAAGAGTTTTGTATGAGGAAGTGATTGTACTAATTGTGATGTATGGATCGGAGTTGTGGGTGATGAAAGTGACGGAGAGGCAGAAATTGAATGTGTTTGAGATGAAGTGTCTGAGGAGTATGGCTAGTGTATCTCAAGTAGATAGGGTTAGGAACGAAGTAATGAGGGTGAGAACAGGTGTAAGAAATGAGTTAGCAGCTAGAGTGGATATGAATGTGTTGAGATTGTTTGGCCATGTTGAGAGAATGGAAAATGGCTGTCTGCTAAAGGAGGTGATGACTGTCTCAAGTAGATAGGGTTAGGAACGAAGTAGTGAGGGTGAGAACAGGTGTAAGAAATGAGTTAGCAGCTAGAGTGGATATGAATGTGTTTGATATTCTAGATGTGATTCTTGATTACAAATGTTCTTTTTTGAAGTACACCCTGTTCCTCCATTGCACCAAACGTGACATATTGATAAAATCTTTTAAGATATTTGGTCTAAAAAAAATTAACCTTCTATTATACCAACAGTCTTACCCTCTGTGAACAATCGTTACTCTCTCTCTCTCTCTCTCTCTCTCTCTCTCTCTCTCTCTCTCTCTCTCTCTCTCTCTCTCTGGTATTTCTTTACATAAAAATAGCAAGTACAGAGAACAGACTTCAAAAGGATGTAGTGAATAGTACCACAGTAAACGAATTCAAGAATAAGTTAAGCAATGTCGTAAAAACTCTCTGAACGTTTAAACTAATTCGGTCTACCCAAGAGCAAATGGAGTTTCTGCGGATGGACTAAAAAGTCTTTTGAGACATCCAGCATCTTCTCTCTCTCTCTCTCTCTCTCTCTCTCTCTCTCTCTCTCTCTCTCTCTCCTCTCTCTCTCTCTCTCTCTCTCTCAAGGATTCGCAAAACTAAAACAACTAAATATAAAAAAATAAACATAAAAAACGATCCTCTACTATTCAACAACCCTATATCTACATGCAGGAGATGGAATTGATGGAAAGAGTAACATTTTCTACATATACAACAAGCTTTTTCTCAAGGCCAAACCACATATGCGTATATGATTGGAAAAGTAATGGGCCGAGAACACCAGATATTACATTCATACGGTACCTATATCGACAGCTACTATTTGCAGTGTATTACTTGAAAATATAATAACGGTAAGAAAAGCAGTAGTATACAGAGCAGATAATCTCTTACGGTATTTTGATTATTAATTATATATTGTTATTCTTGTTAGTACTGTACTGTGCTTTTATCCCTGTTTGAACTGAAGTGGCTCAGTATTCATATGCCTTCATACACAATTTAGGACTTTATAAAGGAAAATTTGTTTTGTCTGGTCATCACTAAGAGATAATCCGAGTAATCTGGACGGTAGTTGGGGTGGTCTAGACACTAAGTTTATAGTCTTGAAAGGAGAGAGAATTACTATTTTATTTCCGTTTCGTAGAAAGGCGAAGTACAAAGTATCTTTATCTTTTTACTTTTCTTTAAAATGAATCTTTTCCTCGAACAAGTAAGAGGAAGAGGTATTTTTACGGTTGATTTAGTATGTGGTAGGGGATATGTTTTTGGTCAGTCCAGAAAATGAAAGAACCCTTACAGCTTAAATTTATATTTACATTGAGAAATATGTATGTGTATATATATATATATATATATATATGTATATATATATTGTGTGTATATATATATATATATATATATATATATATGCATATATATATTGTGTATATATATATATATATATGTATATATATGTTTTATATATATATATATATATATATATATATATATATACATATATATATATATATATATATATATATATATATATATATAGCTTAAATAACAATTCAAATAACAATTCTCCATAACAACTAAATAAAGAACACAAACTCCATATTGTTTATCCTGCTAAAATACTTTAAAAGACATTTTGAAACTTTCTTTTAAATAAAGACACCAATCAATTATTCATGTCGTATTTAGTGAACACCTGAATAAATAACGTCAGTCAAAACCGACTTTTTTTTTTTCTATCTTTTTGGCGAATAATTTCATAAATTTGAATCTATGTCGTTACTGTATACGAGTTTTTGTTAATACGGGAAAGAGAAAAGTAGTATTTTGAAAGGTTAATAGTAATGTGTTTCATTAGAAAATATATACACAGAAATTCTCATTATTATATACTTCTTTTCTCAAATAGTACCGTTGTGTTTATCCTTATGAAGTAACTTTCACTTGCTCTCTTTAGTGTTTCTACTTGATAGGCGAATTTATTCTTTGTGAATCCTTTTCTTGGTTATTTATATACTTTCCTTTCTCCCGTTATTCTGCAATCTAATCTAGTTGAGAGGGCAATTGAAGCTGTCGGGAAAGTCATCAACTCAGAAAATTGCAGAATTCTTACATAATCAACTGTCCAATCAAGGTGATATAAATGTATTGGTATCGACTTGGGTCGATGTCGTGTGTGTGTGTCTTTGTGTGTTGATTTCAAGAAGTTCCATTTCGTGCGGGTTCTTATTTTATTAGAACTAAACCCAGTATATAATATGGATGAAATCAGGAGCTGATCACCAATGAGAATGGAACTAATATGCATTTGGTATATTTCTGTCCTTTGGTTAAAAATTTGTTGTCCTGGTTATTCGAATTGCTTAGAAAATGCTGTGAATTGAAAACTAATAACAGGTTAAGGATTATAAAACTAGATTTTGAAGCTAACTAAAAAAGGGATGAAAATACAGCAATGATAATAATAGCAGATTTTATTTCAAGTATCTGGATGGCAAAACAATTGGGTATAAGTGATGACCAGCAAATTGTTAAGTATATAAAGAATAGACTGTTAAATACATTTAATGTAAATATGATTGGATGTAGAATTATGTAAAAAATATTCTCACAAATCAGTATGTTTCTAACTTAAAAACATATTTAGAAAAATAATAAAATTGTAATTTTTTATATTATAATAGATATAATGTATATATAAAACTTTAAAATATAATTTGTAAATGAATATTTCTTGACAAAAGAAAGAAAAAATAATGTAAGCTACTAAAATGTAACTGTATTTTCATAATAAAAGATAAAAAAAAATACTAAACCAGAGAGAGGAAGTCAGTGTAAAGTTTTATTTACAGAATTGAAAATCCATTTGCTATGATTTTACCTGAATGGTAAGACGGTTGTTCACACGACTCATGTCCCCCCCCCCAGGAGAGAGAGAGAGAGAGAGAGAGAGAGAGAGAGAGAGAGAGAGAGAGAGAGAGAGAGAGAGAGAGAGAGAGAGCTAATTTTTAATTAAGTTTTCAATGTATGATACCCTTTAAGTAATAGACTAAACACACTGACAACAAGAACGATAAAATTGATGCCACCAACAAGAGCAATAACCCTAAAATGGTTGATATTATAGTACCCTTGGTACTTCAAAACTGTCTATTAGATACCTAATTGATAGACACTTTAATGAACAGAAAAAACTATTCATAGGGAAGAAGGTTTTTGAAATTAAAGAAATTATGAAGACTTACAAATGCACAATTAAAATTAATACTTTTAAAGATAGCAGACGATTGAATAAACAATAAGTAACTATGTAGCACAGAAATATGATGATTACATAAATGCCCTTCACATTGATTTCAATAGTATTCGTTAGATACGAGGTCTTATTTATTAGATAAAAATGTATGTACAAGATTATTCTATGCCTTCATAATAACATAATGGTTTTTCCCCGCGTGTTATCGATCTAAATCCAACATTCCCTAACTATTTCCGGTCGAAGTATTTCACAAAGAAGAATGAGGACATCACAAAAGAATTCATCTTTTATATTTAACTCCAATATTTCCCACCCATATGTTATTTATGTATTTTCTATCCCTAATTATTTCCATGTAACATTTTTTTTCCAAGTATTAACCGTGAAGTAAAAGATTTGGTTTCCATCTAAAAGGCGTGTGTTGGTAGAAATGTAAATTTTATTTCCACAGCAAAGAAGAGTTGTCTCTTCATCTGCATTAGTAGAGTACTCCACTGTTCAGTGGACTTCCTTTGATAGGACTCCAATAATATTAACTTTGCACTTACTATGCTCATGAACAGACTTAATTAAATATACATATGTAAGAGGAACTCCATGATATATATATATATATATATATATATATATATATATATATATATATATATTATAAAGAGAGAGAGAGAGAGAGAGAGAGAGAGAGAGAGAGAGAGAGAGAGAGAGAGAGAGAATTAACCATAAACAAAGGAAATTTTTACTTCCTTGCCTTATCGCAGTCTGTCATTCAGGGTTTACTGCACGATAATAAAAGATAAAAGCATAATTTATAGTGGAATACTTACGAAGGGGAAAGTAAACAGGGAATTTTAATAAGGAAGCTATATATCCATTTATCTAGAAATTTCTTATTATTTTTTTTTTCTTTTAATAAAAGACTCCGGGGATAGATTCAACAGACTGGGAATCCATTTATGTATAGAGAAGCTCTGAGTATTAAGCCATTCCATCATCCCATTTAGAAATCTGTTATTCCATATCAGTTTAATTTAGATCGAATTCCTTCTCTACAATAGAAATGCTCTCTATCGAAGCAATATGTGGTGGAAGTGAAGTGATAGACCGGAAAATATGAATTAGATTACTTTAAAACATCCACCAGAGACTATAAGTAAGTTAAGAAAAATTCATTAAGCAAAAAGCAACATTTTAGATAGCAACACCCATCAAACCAAAGATAGTGTTGCAAAATGAGGTAAAAATAAGAGTTGTGTAGTGTATTGACGTGTCCCAAGTAAGGTGATACGAATCTTGAGTAAAGACAAATGCATGCAATATTAAAACACCCATTATAGGATGCAATATTCATGAAGGTATTTCCTTTGTCGAGATATATTCTAAATGGAACACCATGGCTCAATCCTGCCACAAATCTCAGTAGCTTTCCTGTAGAATGGAGAGACTACATCGCTGATCCTATTAATGAAATTGGAGTAGAGATAGACTTTTATTTCTTTAGTCCTTGAGCTACAAAGAGATCCATTCTATTTCGAGAGGAAATTCTTACTTGCAACGAAATTGCAACGAACTTGACTTCATTGTCTTTTATTTTTTGTTTTTTTTATTCTTTTAGACGTTTTTTTATTGTTATTTTTAAAATTTTATTTTAGATGTGTTTTCATTGTCTTTTTGAAATTTTATTTTAGAGTTATAAATAATACAAACGACGATGTTATACCCGATTAACTCGCAAAAGCGAGACGCTTCTACCAATGATAATGGCTTGGAAATAGACGTCTTAAGTTTTGTCATTACCTTTTGAAAGAAATGTTAGAGTAAAGCATACTGTTTACTTATATCGAGTTCAGTAATGCTGCTGAATGAGAATTTGCAGATATAATGAATTTTACATTTATATTTGTTTTCCACCGGAACATAA
>NC_090729.1:131759649-131767149 GCF_036898095.1 Palaemon carinicauda
GTTGAAATCGTATTGGCTGCTAATCCTTGTCCATGAAGGTGAATGAAGAAGGACATGCAGAAATCAATTGTGATTTCTTTAGGATTTTTTGTCTTGACGAAAGAGACCCATTTTCTCCAGGATGATTCGTATTGCCGTCTTGTGGATTCGGTCTTGTATTCCTCGAGGAAGTCTAGACTTTTCTTCGAGATCCCAAACCTCTTCTTTGCGGCTAGGGAGAGAAAATCATGAGATGAAGGTCCTTGATTTTCGATGATGAAGCGAAGACAGTCGACTTCTGTACTTGTTGGGAGAGAACTGGGCCCGGGAGAGGGATCAGCTTGGGCTGCAGCTCCAGGACCAGGGGGTACCAGTTGCTCCGGGGCCACTTGGGAGCCACTAGGGCCGCTGTCCCTTTGAAGGTTCTCAGTTTGGAGAGGACTTTCAGCAGAAGGTTGGTGGGAGGGAACAGGTAGATCTTGGACCATCTGTTCCAGTCCAGTGACATGGCATCCACTGCTTCTGCCTTGGGGTCCTCGTACGGGGCCACATACCGAGGAAGTTGATTGTTGTCGCTTGTTGCGAAGAGATCTATCTGAAGTTCTGGGACTTGGTGAGAGATGAAGGAGAATGATCTTGCGTCTAGAGACCATTCCGACTCTATCGGGTTTGTTCGAGATAGAGCATCCGCTGTCACGTTGCGGAATCCTTGTAGGTGAACTGCAGACAGGTGCCACTTCTTCTTCTCTGCCAGACGGAAGATTGGGAGAAGCACCTGATTTATCTGGGGCGATCTTGAGCCTTGGCGATTGAGACATCGGACTACCACCGAGTTGTCTAGGGTTAGACGAATGTGGATCGAGGGAGGCGGGGATAGTTTCTTCAGAGTTAGAAGGACCGCCATGGCCTCCAAGATGTTGATGTGGAACGTCTTGAACAGGGGAGACCAGGTGCCTTGAGCCTGTTTTTGGTGGGAGTGACCTCCCCAACCCTCCAGCGAAGCGTCCGTGTGGATGTTGAGTGATGGAGGTGGGTGTTGAAGAGGAATGGACCTTTTCAGGGCCTTTGCTTCCGACCACGGCTTGAGGAGAAGTCGAAGTCTGTTTGGGAGCCGTCTCTTGAGGTCTCTTCGAGCGATGGATGCAGAACGTCTCCAGACTCCCGCAGCATCCTTTAGCTGTGCACGAAGCACTGGGTTTGTTACTGAGGCGAACTGTAGAGAGCCTAGAACTCGTTCCTGCTGGCGTCTTGAAATCCGTTTGGATTTTAGTAGTCGCTTGACAGACCCTGCTATTTCCTTCCTTTTCTTCTGGGGGATGGAAAGGCGGTGTGACTGAAGGTTCCATTGGATTCCTAACCACTGGAACTTCTGAGCTGGAGAGAGGCGAGATTTCTTCTCGTTTATCTTGAATCCCAGGTGTTCTAGGTACTGGGTGACTTTGTTGCAGGATTTTACACAATCCTCGGGCGATGGAGCCCAAACTAGCCAGTCGTCGAGGAAGGCCATCACCTGGACGTTTCGGAGGCGGAGCTGTTGTACTATGGCGTCCGCCAGCTTTGTGAAGATCCGAGGGGCCACATTGAGGCCGAAGGGCATGGCCCTGAAGGCGTAGCTTTTCCTTTGGAGTCGAAATCCTAGGTAGGAGGAAGCGTGATGGTTCATTGGAACGTGCCAGTAGGCATCCGCCAGGTCTATGGAGACCGTGTAGGAACCTCGAGGCAGAAGGGTCCTTATTTGTTGAAGAGTCAGCATCTTGAACTTGTCGTTCGCTATGAACTTGTTGAGGGGGGATAAGTCCAGAATGACTCTGAGTTTGTCGGAGTCTTTCTTGGGGACACAAAACAGTTTTCCTTGGAACCTGGTGGACTTTACCTTCCTTATCACCTTCTTGTTCAAGAGATCTAGGACATATTCTTCCAGAAGGGGGGTTGATTGTTGGAAGAACTGCTGGAATGTTGGGGGTGGTTGAGTCCAACTCCAGCCTAGACCCTTCTTGACGATGCTGTGTGCCCAGGGATCGAAGGTCCAACGATCCTGGAATTGGCGGAGTCTTCCTCCCACCGGAAGCACTTCATTGCTTCTGGTGTCCCGAGGGCTTGCTGCCTCGGCCGCTAGCTCCCTTTCCTCCTCTGCCTCTGGAGGGACGGCGAGACGCGTCTCTGCCTGCACCTCTGTTTGAGCCTCTACCTTTGGGACGAAAGGTAGTCGTCTGTTTCTCGAAAGCAGGGGTGAAGACCGGTGACTGTGACAACACCGGTTGGGTGACCAGTTGAAAGGTCTGTTGTGGCTGAGCTGCCACTTGGGAGGTAGCGGGTCCCGGAAACTGACGTCTTGGTTGACGTTGCTGGGGTTTCTGTTTCGAAGATTTCCTCTTAGGTTGAGGTCCGTCGTCCTGAGAGGATTTCCTCTTCTTTGACATGCCCCACTTGTGGAGAAGGTTCCTATTCTCCGTGGCGGCTTTGTCGGTGATCTCCTTCACAAGGTCAGAAGGAAAGAGGTGTTTGCCCCAGATGTTGGAGGAAATCAGCCTCCGGGGTTCGTGTTTCACAGTGGCACCTGCGAACACGAATTCACGACAGGCTCTCCGAGCCTTCATGAAGTGGTACATGTCCTTCACCAGGGTTGCCATGTGGGATTTGGCAAGTACCATGTAGTGGTCTGGTACTCTGGTGTCACAGGCCATAATGTCAAGTTGGACCTGGTGGGACATAGATGCTGCGAGCCTCTCCTTCGTATCTTGTTCCCGACGAAGGAGGTGATCGTTAAGTTTCGGGAGGTCTTCATTAAACTGACGTCCGGCGACGTCAGGATCTAGCTTTCCCACGACGAAAGTATGCTGGATGTCCTTCCAGTGTCGAGCGTCAGGGGGAGTAACTATGGAGAAGGGTCTGCACTCCTCCAGTGCAGGGCAGGCTTTCCCCTCTTCCACAGCTTTAAGGCACGCAGCGAAGGCCTTTTCCATGAATGGAAGTACTGCATTTTCAGGTGCGACGTAGGTAGGGTGCTTCTTGCTCAGGGCCGGAAGCTTAGAGCAGGTAAAACCCCTACTCTTGAACGTGTTGGCTAGCATAGCCTGGGCCTTCGCGAGATCGAACACTATCTCTTCTTTCGGTTCGGTCTCTTCTTTAGAGGCAGGTTCAGAGCGAAGTCGGACGTAACAGTCCGGGTAGGCCTCAAAATTTGGGAAGAATTCCACATCTTCCAGGGGGACCGAGCCGATCTTGTCGCTGACAAAGATTCTGCCGGTCGCTATCACCATATGCTCAGCATACCTCCATGGGTTGGCATGAGAGCAAGCGGGGAGATCCTTAACCGAGATCTTCTTCGGTTCTTTGGGTCCCATCATGGACCTGATGAACTCCTGATTCTCCTTTAACTTGTCGTCCATGACGGCTCTAATCAACCAGATCATTTCCTGAGTGGATGATGAGGGTTCCGGGGTCGTGGAGGTAGACGGGATAGACACTTCCGTCGGTGTAGGAGTAGGGGTGGAGATGGAAGGAGGAGCGACCTCTTGCTCCGACTCGGCGTATTCCACCTGGTCTTCGTCATCTTCAGCTCCTTGAGCCATGAGGGTCTTCTCCGTACCCTCCGAGACATCCGACATGTGTTCGTCATCATCGGAATCTAGGCGGCAATCGTGCATGGACTGGGCCATGACTACATCAGGTTCCACCGTAATTTGGACAGTGGGGATCAAATCCTTGGGCACCACAGAATCAGGGGAGGCCTTTGGGAACAGAAGTGACCTCAATTCTTCAGTGGCCAGGTACGGTCCGGTGGCATTCTTCTGGAAGCCACGCACCCATTTGCGTAGCTTCTCTCGAGCAATGTCCCTGATCTCCGCTGAGGGAGAGTTATGGAAGCCATCAGCTATGTGAGCCTGGCAGACCGTACAGTTCAGCGGGTCCCAGAATTTCAAATCCCCTTTTTTGTTAGCACAAGGGGCGTGAGTCCTGCAAGCCGTATGCCCGTAGAAGTGCAGGCGTTTCACAGCGCAGAAGTCGAAGTCACACCTCATCTGCTCCTCCTGTGGAAGAAAGAGAAAATGAGTATGGGGGGAGTCATAAGAATGGCTCTTAATCTAAGTTAATATTAATCAATAATTTTAACTTAATGAAGGGTGTGATGCATAGAGATTGAAGTAGTAAAGAAAACATACTCCATGCATCCCGCCCGGCTGGCTACCGCAAGCTTTATCCTTGGATAATCCGAGATGGCCGAAGGCACAGGATAATATTTCTTAGAAGTCCATAGGGCAATGGAATTCCATGGAAAATGCCAAGGATAAGTTTGGGACCGAGGCTACTCAGTCCCAAATTAGGGGGCTAACAGGTCCCTTAGGGTAACTGCTTCCGGCAACCAGCCGCGCTAAGATACACGCAGCATGCTGGAATTTTGAAGAATGCAAAGAGACAGCATGATTACTAATAGAACAGTACCAAGGCACTGATCTAATAGCGTAAACAGGCCATCTGTTTGCAGTGTAGGGCTATCAGTATTCATATGATAGCTAGTAGAAGGGGGTGCAAGTAGTCTTGACGCCTCCGGGGGGTTCCGGCAGACCTCCGGCACGGCGGAGGCCGCTCCAGCAGAGTTTCTGGCATTAGAACAGACAATATATAAGTCAAGAGTAATACCAGGGTGGCTCCCGCCGGCACAACGGCGGCACGCCGGCAGAGGAGCGGCGGCTCCGGCAGTCGGAGGATGCCGGATTGGTGACTGGGACAAGGATGGTTATAGCGGAACCAGGTTGCCGGCAATGGATGCCGGCCCTCCGGTGGCCGACCGGCAGGCGGACGGCGAAGCTAGGAGGAAGGAGGAGAGCCATCGGCAGGAAGCCGGCGGTGGTCGGCAGTCCCCCGGCACGCGGGGGGCTGGCGGCATGAGGGTAAGGGGAGAGTCACCAAGGTAGGAGGCGGGTATCGCCGACAGTGGAGGCGGCAAGGGACCGGCACCCGGATAGTGAGAGAGACAGGGGGAGGGATGTAAGAAGTCCAGTCATGGACTCCCAGACATCCCCCCCTGAGAGGGTGTACCCATGATAGAGGCTGGCTCTATCCCCCAGAAGCAGGGGTCTCAGAGGACCGGGAGCTAGGGTAGCCCAAGGGAGGGCTAGGGGACACCCAAAGAGGGGGAGACCTCTACATACAGAACACATCCAGTGGCTAACCCCATAGGACACTATGAAGGGTATATGTACCAGAGCGGACTGCACATAGAAGCTCAAGGTAGCCCTATCACTCCACCCTAAGGAGGAGTTGTAGGACAGGGGACAGATGGGTATAGACTAACCTAAGTGTAGGCTAGGCTATACAAGAGATAGGTGGGGAGGGGAGAAGAGAAGAGTCTTCCATGGAAGGGGTTCTGTACCAGAGCGGCCACTAGGGAAAGGGAGGACACTCCCTAACCTAAGATAAGGCAGCCTGGCTGAAACGGTGCATGGGTACAGTTTCAGCAGGGGACAGAAAAACCTTTCCAAAACCTAACCTAGAGCAGGGCTGAAAGCCCTGAACTAGGAAAGATAGAAGACATATCGCTATCGCAGGACAGTCATAGACTAGTCCTAGCCATAGAGGAAGGGCTAGCCGTTCCTCACTCTCGGACGCAACCCTAAGGGGGGTTCACTCCCTTAGGGAGGACTGAGAGGCGATAATATACTCCGTTAGGCGCTTGATCCCTTTACTTAGTAAGGGAATCAAGGTTAAACAGAGGGAATGCCAAGGGCAGGGGGATGAAGGAAGCATATAGGGGTCCTACAAGTAGGTTAGGTTAGGAAGGGACACTAACTAACCTATCCCCTATATGGTCCCTGAAGGCGAAAAAACACTTGCATCACAGTCGAAAGTATTGTAAAATAATGCCACTATCTTCATAACTTAGCCTAGGATCACTAATAAAATCATGCATGAACACTGATATATAGGCGCTCTGGCCTGGGGGCTATAGTAGCCTACTGGTATGAGGTCAATCGATGACCGATAAAAAGCGTCAAAACACGATATAAAAGTTCCTAGCTATGAAGACTAAATAAACTAATGTTATCGATTAGTAAATAAGGCCGGAAGCATTGTTGTGGCTAAATAAATAAGGCATGCATAACAACAACGTCGCCATAAAATGGCGGGTCCGGTAGAGGCACAGCTCTGCCACAAAACACCAAATATCTCGGAAAGTAATATTTACTTTACGGTCAGAGCTTAACTAAACAATACTGGAACCTTGTACTCAACTTTCCAGAAGAAGGCGAGGCCGAAGGTAGCGACATAACGTAGATGCAAAGCGATAAGTAAGGCACAGGGAACTCCGTCTAAGTAGGGCGAGCTACTGAACAAAGGATGAAGACGGTCGTGACGTCATTTAAGCAATGGCGCCCGTTTGTTTACGTCTCGAGTACCAGAAGTAGCCACGGATGAGATTAGCTATGGAACGGCTCCCAGCTATTCTCAGCCCTTACACACCGAAGCATTAACTCTGTTCGGGGTGTAGATAGCTATGTGGCGCGTTAATACATGCGTCCCCTGTTGATATACGATGTCTTAAAAGGGAAACCTTTAGGATACTCGCTCCAGAAGTTAGAATTCTGTGATAACCTGTGGTTAAATTCTCTGGGAATATCTTAGTAGTTATTTACCCAAGGAAGCTACCAAAAAGGAACCTTCCATCAGGACGCCATGGCTTGAGCCCAAAAATATATATATATATATATATATATATATATATATATATATAAATATACTGTATATATACACATATATATACCCCTTTATTGGGGAAAAGGTATACTCACATATATGACCCAAGCCCAGGTAGCTGGTAAGGGAGTGTCATTGTTCTTTAAATCTCTATATGTATGTTCGTACGTTTGCTTTCCCTATAAAATGTAAAGAAACCTCTCTCAATAAATCAGTCCTCTGAAGAAGTATCACGAAACTAGTCAGGACTTAAGCGTATATTTCGTATTTTCATTTTTCCTGTGGTTCTTCTGCATCTGAGCATCACGTTTTCCTGTGATTTTTACGTATATATGTGTGTGTATATATATGTATATATATATATATATAAATATATATACATATATATATATATATATATATATATATATATTTCTATATATATATAAATATAATATATATATATATATATATATATATATATATATATATATATATATATACATATATATATATATATACAGTATATATATAATGTATATATACACATACATATACTTTTGTATAGATATGCATATATACTTATAATTATAATTGTATATACATAGGGTGACCATTTATTTGAACAGCCAAAGGGGGACAGAAGTATATAGCTCATGTGCATTTGCACTCATATTGAGTCATCATGGCATAAATGCAGAAGTTTAATATATAGATGTTTTCAAAAAAAGGCTCTGATAAAGGGTCTTTTATTCACTGTGTTTTTATTCAGACATTACTACTGACATTATAAATAAAAATTGTTATTTATTCTATTAGGTAAAATTGTAAAGATAGTCATACAAA
>NC_090729.1:131772149-131854649 GCF_036898095.1 Palaemon carinicauda
CAGACTTCAAGATAAATGGTTGAAATGTCTTGTTTTTTATCCAATTGCTTATCTGCTTTGATTTATTTAAACTTTCTTAGCTGTGCAGCTTACATCACATGAATATATTTTGATTCCTTCTTTTTGTACCTTCAAATACCCGAGGCCGAATCAGGTAACATATTCTTATAGAGTAAATTTCAATATTGAAGGTATTACATTTTTTTTTTTCTGTGAATTCAGTCTTCAGTGAAATAGTAAAAATTTCATAAGTATGTTTGGTGAACATCATACAGGGAATTTTTATTCCAGTTTCTCTTGCTTGAGGGTACACTCGGGCACGCTCCTCTGACTTGTTTCTCTTCTTGTTTTGTTAAGGTTTTTATAGTTTATATAGGAAATATTTATTTTGATATTGTTATTGTTCTTAACATATTACATTTTAATTGTTAATTATTTCTCTTATTTCCTTGTTTCCTTTCCTCATTGGGCTATTTTCCCTGTTGGAGCCCCTGGGCTCATAGCATCCTGCTTTTCCAACTAAGGTTGTAGCGTATCAAGTAATAATAATAATAATAAAGATAATAATGATAATGATAATAATAATCCCTTCAGGGTTATAAATGCCATAGATAAGCTCGGTAGAAACTCGGTGTCTTTGAATGAAAACTACAAACTTCGTATAATCAATAATTTATGACAAACCCTCTCTCTCTCTCTCTCTCTCTCTCTCTCTCTCTCTCTCTCTCTCTCTCTCTCTCTCTCTCTCCCTCTCCAGTATATAACCGTATAGGCCTATATAAGTTGTACTGTAGGGAAACGGTAATTTGAAAATGAGATTCAATTCAAATTTGAATAATTTCATTACAAAAGTACTAGCTGACCTAATTATTTTCAATGGAGCGAATGTCAGCACTAAAATGAAATTTACTTCTAAGATAGAGTTGCCATTAATCTGATAAAAACTCAATTTGATTCAAGAGTAGCGTGGCAGGGGACGAAATATCTTTATCCAATTTTAAAGCCTTTGAACTGTATTAGAGACAGGATGCATGATTTTTATACATTATACAACACGACAGTTTAGGCAATTTGTGGTAGATTGTTGTTTCCGAGTGTACCTCAAGGTACACCCTCTCCCCAAGGTTTGATTACTCCTTTCCCTCTACCGGAGGTATGGAGAGAGACCGAGTAGTAATACATTTAGCAATGGCACTTAGTGTGACAGGAAATATATATATATATATATATATATATATATATATATATATATATATACATATATATATAATATATATATATGTATATATATTATATATATATATGTATATACATATATATATATATATATGAATATTTTTATATGTTTATACTATATATATATATATATATATATATATATATATATATATATATATATATATTTCTGATAAATTATTTATATATAAACATATATATATATATATATATATATATATATATATATATGTATATATATATATATATACACATATATATATACATATATATAATGTATATATACATATATGCGAATACTGTATATATATATATATATATATATATATATATATATATATACATATACATATATATATATATATATATATATATATATATATATATATATATATACATATACATATATATATATATATATATATATATATATATATATATATATATATATACTGTATGCAATAACAAGCACTAGCAACGATTAAAATATGCGATTTAGACTTTTCGTCTATTTCTAAGGAAATCATCTCTTGAACATCTATGCAACATTTATACCACAGTAAGAGTAAGAACAGCCATACAAACTTGGGTAGAAAAGAACAGAAGATAAAAAAAAAAGGTCATCTGTTTCGAGGAGTCCTCATTAAGCGGACAAAATGGTTTTCAAGTGACAGTTAAAATATGTTGGTATTCCCAAATTCTTGGGAAAAGTACTTAATATTTCTTTATGCAAATAAGTACTTTACGTAATTCCTTTGGGTAAATGATAGATAATACTTTCTTTTTTTTTAACGTTGTAGTTCACATGCCCCCTGTGGCCGCGGTGGCATAAAAACAATTAGAATACCGCCAAAGTATCCCTGCGTGTCGTAAGAGGCGACTAAAAGGGATGGGACGAGGGGGCTGGGAACCCCCTGTCCTGTATTATAATCCTGTGAGACATCAAAGAGTTAGAGCTGGGGGTAGAGTGACTGCTCCCCGCACTCTAGTTTTAGGGTAGTGGAATGTGCGTGGATGTTGTACGATAGAGAGTAAAAGATGTGAAATTGGAAGCATGGTTAGGAATAGAAGGATGGATATATTGGCTTTGTGCGAGACAAAGATAAAATTGAAGGGTGAAGTGATGTTTGGTTAGATGTCTGGTGGAGTGTCTGGGATTGAAAGGGGAAGAGCAAGAGAAGGTTTGGCTTTATTGCTGAGTGAATGGATGACAGGTAAAGTAGTGGAATGGAAGGAGATATCATCTAGGTTAATGTGGGTAAGGGTTAGGTTGGGTAGGGAATGTTGGGCTTTTGTCAGTGCGTATGGGCAAGGTTGTGAGAAAAGTGAAGAAGAGCGGAATGAGTTCTGGAATGAATTAACTAGGTGTGTAGAAGGACTGGATGGAAGGCATTATGTAGTTGCCATGGGTGACTTAAATGCTAGAGTGGGCGCTGGAGAGGTAGAAGGTGTCATTGGGAAGTATGGCGTACCAGGGGAAAATGAGAGTGGTGAAAGACTGGTAAATATTTGTGTTGAGCAAGAGATGGTGATAGGTTCTAGCTTTTTCAAAAAGAAAGATAAAAACAAGTATACATGGGTAAGAGTGGCAAATGGAAGAGTGGTAGAAAGGGCGTTAATGGATTATGTGTTGATAACTAAAAGAATGTTTGGAAGATTGAAAGACGTGCACGTGTTTAGGGGTATGGCTAACGGTATGTCTGATCATTTTTTGGTGGAAGGAAAATTAGTTGTAGCAAAAGAGTGGGGGAATAGAGTAGGTGGATGTAAAAGGGAGCTAGTGAGGGTTGAAGAGCTAATAAAATCGGGGGTAAAAAGTAAATATCAAGAAAGGTTGAAAATGGCATATGACGAAGTGAAAGTAAGAGAAACTGGTAGTTTAGAGGAGGAGTGGAAGTTAGTAAAAGAAAATTTTGTTGGGATTGCAAGTGATGTGTGTGACAAGAAGTTTGTTGGAGGCAGCATGAGGAAGGGCAGTGAATGGTGGAATGAAGGAGTGAAGGTAAAAGTGGAAGAGAAAAAGAGGGCTTTTGAAGAATGGCTGCAGAGTAATTTTGTAGAGAAGTATGAAAGATATAAGAGAGAAAGATGTGGAAGTAAAGCGCAAGGTAAGTGAGGCAAAGAGGGCAGCTGACCTGAGGTGGTGTCAGGGATTGGGTCATTCATATGAAGAGAATAAGAAGTAGCTTTGGAAAGAATTGAAGAGAATAAGGAAGGCTGGTTCAAGAATTGAAGAGACAGTGAAAGATGGAAATGGAAGGTTGTTAAAAGGAGAGGAGGCCAGGAATGTTGAGGATAATAGGGAGGCAGATATAATTGCTGTTGCAGCGTTATGAAGCTTCATCTGAGGTGGATAACGGGGGAGGGTGGGCTGTGGCACCATAGCAGTACCAGCCGAACTCGGTTGAGTCCCGTGTCAGGCGGGAAGGAACTTAGAGAGGAGAGGTCACCTTTTTTTTTGTTTCATTTGTTTGATGTCGGCTACCCCCCAAAAATTGGCGGAAGTGCCTTGGTACATGTATGTATGTAGTTCACATTTATGTATATATATATATATATATATATATATATATATATATATATATATATATATATATATATATATATATACTGTATATATGAATACTAGTAAAACTTAACTTATACATACAAATATATATGTATACATGAATGCACATATTCTTATTAAATATACATGAGTTACAAGGGATATAATACGAGCATCCTCTGGCTCTGTCAGTGGAATTAATTTTGAGGTGTTTTTTTATAGTTATTGTTTTTAAAAGCTTCATTAAGACTGAAAAAGTAACAAATAAGAAATAAATTTACAATTTTTCTATATGGTTATACAAATATTTTTGTGTTTAATAGGTTTCTGTGTTAAAAACATAGTAATTCTTTTGTGGCACTTGGCATTTTACCTTTTCCTCACTAGGGGAATTATTGTTTTTAGTGCACTATAGATATTACTTAACCCTTTGAGCGTCATTGGACATATTATATGTCCGGATATTTCAGCTTTCTTCGACGCTACTGAACGTAACCTACGTCTTGCTATGATATATATATATATATATATATATATATATATTATATATATATATATATATATATAATTTATATATATATATATACATATATATATATATATATATTTATATATATATATATATATATACATATATGTATATATATATACATATATATATATATATATATATATATATATATATATATATATATATATATATATATTAAATCAGCTATATTACTCGACATAATTAATGGAGGTTTTTTGAGTAAGTTGGTGGCTGTGAGGATTGTCTTATTTTTTTAAATAACCTTTCAGTAACATCCTTTGATTTTTTATTGCAACCATTTAAATCGGTTGTTTTCACTTTCTTTTTATATGTTCTACGGCTTATATAATTGTCGTAAATTAATTTTGATTTATTCAATTTTACATTTAGTCAAAAATAAATTCTCTAACGAAAATTGTAAAATCCCTATAATTTATTAAATTTATTAAAATATTGTTCTTAAAATATATAATTTTTCCTTGTCTCCTTTCCTCACTGGGCTATTTTCCCTGTTGGGGCCCATGGGCTTATAGCATCTTGCTTTTCCAACTAGGGTTGTAACTTAGCAAGTAATAATAATAATGATAATAATAATCATAATAATCATGTAATTAAATCATTTGTGTACTAGTTTCATGTTAACTAAAGGGGAATTTTTTCTTAGCTTTCATGTGCTATTTAGACATAAGATTTATACATAGTATGTAAATATATATTTATTCAGTTATACAATGAAATCAAATTGAAGATCCTGAAATAGTATTTGTATTTTTTAGATGAGTTAAGTTAAAATATATTCACAAAATATAATTTTTCCACATTTATATACACTGTTGAAAAATTCGCCGTAAAAACGGTAAAAATCCTTGAATGAATGTTACTAGACTTTTACATTTTTAAAAACGGATATATTGACATTAAGGAGTGATATTACGGTCACCAAAACGCAAAAGATAATAACAAAGTAAGGTAAAAATTACGGTCGCCCGTATTTCAGAAATATTACGGATGAAAACCGTATATTTTCACGGAGAATTTTCAATTGAAATTAGGTTTTTTTAACTATAATTTAGAAGAATGTTCATTATTGGGAAATAAAGTTCAATCATGTGCCGGAAAAAGTGACCAATTTCAGCTCTATAATGTAGTCTTGAGCTAGAGCATTTATAAAAAAAACATTTATGATTTTTTTCGGTACCAAAAAGGTTTTTGTCCTTACGGATAAAATAGTTACACAAGTGGTTGGTGTTCAAAGGGTTAAAAAACGTCTTTGCAGAGTCCTATAGGCCCCTGGCTTCACTCACTTATTAGTCCTCAACTATACTTCCATTTACTTTTAATTACTGTCATTATTCTTTTCAACTTCTTGAAATATCTTTCATTTAACACAAGTATCTGTTCAAATTCATAAATCTAATTAAATATAATAGAATTGCAGAATATTTAAATTTATTGTCCAAATTACCAGTGTTGGTGTTTTCGATAGTGCTAAATGATTCGTGTCTCATATCCCTTGTAATTCATGTAAAAATATTATATCGGGCAATCAAGTAATTTTTTTGGAAAGAGAAATGAACTGCATAAGCAAAGTGTGAAATATACTCAAGATAACTATGCCATTGTGGTTTTTACTAGAAATAACAATAAGCTATTAAAATGGTAAGGTGCTTGTAAATTAGTTATATTCCAGCTTTGTAAAAGAAATTTTTGATAATAGTTTGAATGTTGGGCACACAATGTACAAACTCGTTGCATTTATTTCTAGAGAAGGGAAGCTTCACAATCTTTTATTTTTTGGAGCTGGTCTGATCTAAGTAATCAATTTTTATTTAAGGAATTATGTGCCCTCATATTTTAAATGTCTGTTTTGTATTAATATTTTCAATTATATCGTAAGAATAAAACAAAGTGCTCAGAGTTTATTGTCCCATATTATTAGTGATTTATTTTCATTTATAATTGTATAATTGTAGGCTTTCTGTATTGTTATACATATGCATACACACACACACACACGCATATATATATATATATATATATATATATATATATATATATATATATATATATATACAGTATATATATGTGTGTGTGTGTGTTATTGCTATTCATATATGTGTATTTATGAATATGTACGCTTATGTATATATTAAATTATTAGTAGTATTTGTATTATTACTCCCTAAGCTACAACCCTAGTTGGAAAAGCCGGATGCTATAGGCCCAAGGGCTCCAACAGGGAAAATAGCCCAGTGAGGAAAGGAAACAAGGAAATAACAGAATTAATTGACAATTAAGATAAAGTATTTTAAGAACAGTAACAATAGTTGAATAAAATTAAATATTTCATATATAAACTATAAAAACTTTAAACAAAATAAGGGGAAGAGAAATGAGATAGAATAGCGTGCACCTAGTGTACCCTCAAGCAAGAGAACTCTAACCCAGGACAGCAGAAGACCATGGTACAGAGGCTATGGTACTACCCAAGACTAGAGAACACTGGTTTGATTTTGGAGTGTCCTTCTCCTTTAAGAGCTGCTTACCATGGCTAAAGAGTCTTCTACCCTTACCAAGAGGCAAGTAGCCACTGAACAATTATAGTGCAATAGTTAATACCTTGAGTGAAGAGTTGTTTGGTAATCTCAGTGTTGTCAGATGTATGAGGGCAGAGGAGAATACGTAAAGAATAGGCCAGACTTTTCGGTGTGTGTGCGGGCAAAATGAAAATTAACCGTAACCAAAGAGAAGGATACTATGTAGTACTGTCTGACTATTCAAAGGACCCAATAATCATCTAGCGGTAGTACCTTAACGGGTAGTTGTTGCCCTGGCCAACCTATTACTTAGAAGATATATATATGTATATATATATATATATATATATATATATATATATATATATATATATACAATACAGCATTTATGCGTGTGTATATATGCACATATGTATATATATATATATATATATATATATGTATGTATGTATATACAGTATATATATATATATATATATATATATATATATATGTATATATATACATATATATATATATATATATACATATATATATATATATATATATAAATATATATATATATATAAATAGATATATATATATATATAAATATATATATATATATAAATAGATATATATATATATATATATATATATATATATATATATATATATATATATACATATTAGTCTGATCTGTTGGAAAGTCTGCATTATGCTGCAAGATTAATAATTGCCATTTTGAGTATATATTCCAAGGAAATTGCCACCCCTCCCCCTCCCTCCTCTTCACTCTCCACTACCCTCAATGCCCCAGTCTCCCTTTGTATGTGACGGTCATTAGAGGAGGGTTTTCATTATGGTCCAAAGTGTGAGGTTACGGATATCTCGGGGCAACTAGAAATATTCTCCTTTTTTTGGGTGGGGGGGGGGGGTGTGTGATCTGGTCGTCAGAGCTGGTTATGCATGCAAAGAAAAGGTGTTTGTGGACGATATAGTCTTATAAAGGAAGCTTTTAGGAATATGCTTTTATACATTTTTTTAAAAAGGCTAGAGCTTCTTTTAGCTATACATCTACGAAGTTGTCTACAGACTTTTTTTTTTATTTTTTGATAAAAATTACTGTATCGAAACATACTGCTATCAATGAATGCTTCATACACGCTTATACACTGTAATTCTATTGCTTTTTTATCTCTCTTTATATATATATCCCGCACTGACAGTAGAACAACCGGTTTAAGCTTGCCATTGCAGGTTTCACATTGTTTGAAATTGTGTGACATTCTTGCCCTCAGCTGCTTGTATACAATCTTGTTATCCGTTGAACAAAGTTTACTTGCTTTGACCTCCCCTCTCTGTTTGCACCTAACACCAACGTTGCCACAAAATGCATCTCCCTTCCTGTCTCAGATTTAGAATTAGTGAACGTATCCATCCACGTTGAATAGTTTTTTTTTTTTTCTTTAACTGATGAATTTCATATTTTTCAGAATTTATGTGTTTTTAGTTTCGCATTTTTTCTCATTTTGTAGGATATATCTCTATTTTATCATTCTACCTTCCTATTGGGTATTCTAAAAGGCAGTTTCCTGGCTCTACTAGACGGCATGGTGTTGACAAATGATTCGTTTTATCCCCCAGTGGACATATTTCATCCTTTGGGGATGTTTCCCTTACTTTTTACGAGGATTTTTTTGTGAAACTTATGTCCCTTTAGACATATCTTTGTTTTCTTTTGTCCTTAGGAGGTATTGAGGGTTGAAAGAACTGAATGGTTGATTTAAGTGTCGCTGACGGTGACACCAAGAGTTTAAAAAACGGGTAGAGAAAAAACCACACACACACACACACACACACACACACACACACACACACACACACACACACCCTAGCGCAGAGAGCGGAGTGAGTTGTCATACCCTGGTAAGAGGAAGTACACCGAGAGGTACACTGGGAAATCACAATCTCCCCCAAAAAAGCCGAAACAGCCGTAATGTAGTTAGGGAGGTTGAGGGGGTGGGAAGGGTTGTGTGTGTGTGTGTGTGCATGCGATGTGTATATATATCTAAATATTTAGCAGTCATTTTTCGCGGATCGCATACACTTGTATATATATATATATATATATATATATATATATATATATATATATATATATATATATATATACAGTATATATATATATATATATATATATATATATATTTATATATATATATATATATATATATATATATATATATTATATCATCATCATCATCATCATCATTAACAACTGTAGCTAGTCCACTGTAAGACAAAGTCCTCAAACGTGTCCCTCCACTTGCATCTGTTTATGGTCTTTCTATGCCTTTCCATACATTCAAAGTTTCTTACCTCATCAATCCATCATCTTTTCTTTCTTCTCCTGCTTCGTTTTCAATCTCTAGGTACCGATTCTGTTAATCTAATATCTTTCTATTATCTGTCATCCTCATCATATTTTCTGTCCATGTCCATTTCTTTTTTTTTTTACAAGTTACTAGAATATCCTCTACTTTAGTTTTCTCTTGTAACCCTGTAGCTATTTTTCGGTTTCTTAGTGTTATTCACCTTGACCCCAAATTTGGTGACCTTTTGACCTTTGGTGACCTAATTATTAAACACAATTGCAAATTGTCTATTTTATCTGTTAGAGAGGCCCAAAGAAAACATTTTGATATGTCAATTATCTTTCTCTGACCATTCAGTCCGGACTTATGTCTAATTAGGTTTCCCCTACCCCAAAATTAGCAGCTGCAAAATTCGATGATGTCATCAAATAAAGTGGCCGAGGAGTAGTTGTGAGTCCCTATTTTTCCAATGGGAACATTAAAAAAATGAAAATATGGATCAAATGCTACAACCTAAATGCACTTTTGTCAATTTTAAGGGGTGGGGGTGCAAGGTGAGCCCCCTCAGCCCACGGACTACTATTTTGTATTGCGAAAGTAAACTCATCATATTTTTCTCTTAGTAAAGGAGTGTTTATTTTCTTGTTTAACTCACAGTAATTGTTTTCTTTTTTCCCCTAGATCTAGACAAATTTAATTTTTCACTATTCTATGGTCACTTGGCTTCAACCTGTATATAGTACAGGGGCGAAATCTGAAAATGGGCCTCGTTAAGGTTTTAAAATAATTTTCTGTTACAAGCCGGCATCCACCATATATTGTTAGTATATGATGTCCTGCATTCAGTAAGGGTGGATGACACTTGAAATTTTTCCGAAAAGGGCCAAAATTAACCCTTTTTAGCGAATACGCAATTTGAAAAAAACGACGAAAACACTGAAGACTTGTTTATGAAAAACTCTGTAATTCGATCATCTTGTATGCTATACATGATTATGATACCTCATTTTGAAGCTTAGGATAACACTTTTACAAAAAAAAAAAAAAAATATGAAAGATTATGTAAATTGAGGGTCCTAATTAGGTCAAAGGTCAAGTGATCACGTGATTACCAATTTTGGGGATATTCAATATTTTTTACCTCAAATATCATACTTTGCCTGCATATATTTTTATAAGGATGGTTTCAATCTTAAGAGGACGTCCTTAGGCAGTTTTTAAAAGTAAAAGGGTCTTTTAACTCCTTTCTACCTAATATTTATGAGTGATCGAATTTCCACCCTTTTTGGAAAAATCCCTAAAATCGTTGAAAATCATGTTTTGAATACTTGTTGTGATATTAATTGCTATTGTTCTATTATAATCATTGTGTTTAGAATAGTACAGTGAATAAGGGGTGTTTTCAGTTGAAAAGGGTCAAAGGTCATGTTCACCACGGATTACATGATTATCCAATATGATCAAGTTGCTTTAAAAGTCAAAATTTCTTTTCCACTGAGTTACTTGTATACACACATAGGCAGTCATTTAAGTTCAACCACTTAACTTCTAACATATTCACTGACTAGCTAGTTTGTATCATCATCCTCTGCGTTTGTATTATTGTTACATAAGCCCTCACAAGCACAAGCACTTGTGCAATTCTTCTGCCCCGCTCTCACACAACCGCATCTCTTGCCACAGCCAGTTGTTTCATGAACAGGTCACTAACTCAGTGCAAGCTTTCGGAATAGGTGCTAATGTCATTAGTTCTGGCTTTATCATTCCATCTTCAAGTATCCAACCACTGTCTGTCGCATTAGGTAGCATGGGAGATGGAGTCAAGACTTTCTTCCAGACAAGGGCTTGGTAGTTAGCGCGCCTTATATGTTTGTCAAGCGCATCTTTAGTTGATGGAAGGGCGTCAAGGGTTTCCTTTCCCTGGACAAAGGTCTTTACTCTTGCTTCATTAATGAGATCGCAATCTTTTTCATAGAGCCTGCAAGCAAATCTTTCTGCTCCTGATATTTCTTCTGGAGTCAGCTCCACAGACCCTAACTGTTCCAAACTTTCAGGTTCCTGAATGAATACTTTCCACGCTGTTTTCTTTCCCTTTCCTGCAAATTGACTGACACTATCGCATCCTGTGATTGCATGAAAAGCTATAACGTTCTTTACAATCTCCTCGGGGAGTTTTATCTCATGTACTGGAAAGTATGGCCGTTTACCCGTTTTACCTGTGTACATCCATATTTGTGCTGGTAGCCTGTCTCTGAAACCAAGTGCCAACACTATCCACTTCTGTGTCTCTGCATTCCAATACCACTCTTGCATACCCATTGATACATGCATCTTCAGCGTGAAGTATGAGACGAGTATCAGCCTCTTCTTGTGTCGATTTGAGGTGATCAATAGTCCGACTTGAGGATGACCAAACCCCTGAGACATCTTCAAAGCCTCCAGCTAAAACAAGCTCGTACTCAGATGACAGCTCTCTTTCAGCTTTCTCAACAAGGGATCTGGATAGAAAAGCAGCTAGATCAGCTTTATTTGCAGCCAAACTCATAAAGGATTTCCAGGTGGGTGGAACTTTTACAGCTTTTGAACTGATGACACGTCTAATTGGTCTTGCTTTTCCGGCTCATTTCTTGCGTGTACCTGATTTTATTGAATTGTCAATGTACCGATCAAACAGGACATTAAATCCGTGAGTATGTTGTACCAAAGTGGTTCAAGATGTTTGTGCAGAACACTTCACCTAGGTCACCAAAGGTTTTGACATTTTCTGGCTTTCCAATAGCTTGTATTAGTGCTTGACCATCGATAAGCAGGCATGTTTTGGCTTCACTCAAGGGAAGTGTAACTGGGATCTCTATATCCTTTGCCAGCAAGTCCTGTAGCTGAGCTTTATCTGTTGTATGAAGTTGACGATTTGTTCCAGCAAATGCCCTTGGGACTGGGGATAGTTCATGCTGTAAGATACTGACTAAGTCTACCTCTCTCCCACTTTGTGAAGCAACGAAAAATCTGTGAATAAGATCACGGTCGGCTTTGACTTCCTTCTGTTTCCCACCTACTGAAGGAACTTGAGTTTTGTACATGGAGCTGACGGCTGCAGTTTTTGTGCGGGCTATTTTTCCATAGAAGTCCTTTGACTTTTCAAGAAGTCTGATGGCTACAAAGGATTCCAGAAGTGACATTCCGATTATTGGGGCTTTCATTATATCCCTTGTAATTTCTTCTGGAACAACGTCTTTTGTTGTCAGGCAAACTAGGTCCTCGTGATGTTCTTCACTGAAGCTAAATACACCAAATCTTTTGAATTCTTCCATTATCTTCTGAACATCATGTTCGTCTCTTTTAAGGCGAGTAGGGCCAGACTCTAAGTGACACCATTCATCATCGATATCATCATCTACATGGAGGTTAAACATTTTAAAGGTTGCCTCTGCCAATCTTGCCTTTTCATTGTACACCAGACACCATTTATCTCTTGCAGCATTCCGCTTTGTTATCCCAATGATTCCGCCGCTGACCTTTGATACCTTATTTACATGCTCGAGGGCCTGATCAATTGATACCTGCGAGAATTTCTTGTTTGTCCTTTTCACTGAAAATTTCCCTCTAACAAACTGATCATGAACATAAGGAGCAGAACTAGGTAGCTGTCTCATATCGGCCAAATACACTGGTCCCCATCTTGTGTAATTTGTATGGTTGTACAAAGCGATCCAAGGAAGCATCCTCGCAAATGAAGCTAGATGGAGTTCCCATATACCTTCTCTTTCATCTCGGATGAAGTTCAAGACGATAGAGACCATCTCCATATAGTTTATCCAGTTACCTTCTCATTGTTCCGAGCAAATAGCCCATAGCATTTTAAATGATACTTGGCCTCTGCAGCGACTAGATCGGATATGCCACCAAGGCGATATGAAAGTATGGAATTCTTTTTAACTCCTTCCACTATTTTACTTGACGTCTCCAGGGTTAGAACTTGGCTAAGGGTTTCACCATCAGCTTGACAAAATATACACCGAGTCCATTCAATAGCTTTCCGACCGATCCTTGTTGCTGTTGTTGCTGTTTTTTCCGTGCCACTGTGAGACTCTACCGAGGCATTAACATGACGCTTTTTCAGACGTTCTAAATTTTGCTTACTAGTGAAAGTTGAGTAGCAGTCCTTATGCCAGTGAACCTTTTCAAAATCCAAACTTTTGGATTGCGACCAGTCTATTGTATCTGGATACTTACAACAGTTATGTGCGATTCGAATATTCAATGCCTGCTGTATAGATTCAACACCACGAGGGGTTGATTTACGTAAAGCATCTACACTTCCTTTTTGGCAGATAATACATTTGCCGAGCGAAATGTTCTCTATGCGCTGGCGTTTAAGACTTTCTATTGCAGCAACTGGCTCCATGGTCTGAAATCATATAGTTTAGCTTTAGAACTCACATTAGGGATGTGGGGATAAAGTAAAGATTACATATAACTTTTGCGATGCCCCCTCCCAAATTGCTGGGAAAAATAATTTTGAGTGCAAGAGCCATATGGTATATTAATAGGCTGTACATCATTAGATCTATAGCAAAAACAAAACATGCACACAGAAACATGTTATAGATTATGAGATGGTCCCTAAGAAGCACATGTTGCAATACATTTCACTAGTTTCTAATTGCCACATGAATTAGACATGCATCACTTACATCAAGCGACCCCTACGATGCACTGTGGTTTACTATATTATGAGATCAAACTTGCCTTGCTTAATCAGTGATCGTTGAGACGGGAAAAGATGAATTTGTCACAATTGAGAGAGTGAAAGTCATCCACCATCTTAAAACAAAAGACTTCATAATGCTGCCATCTATGTGCAAACAAGACTACTAAACATTGAGCAACATGTGGTCCATAGCATTAGGCCACCAGGATTAGGCCTGACAAGATTAGGGTTAGGGTTGGGGTTGGGGTTAGAGTTAGAGTTAGGGTTAGGGGAGAATTTCACTACATGTGCTGTATACCGTGAAATTATGTAATCCATGATGAACATGACCTTTGACCCCTTTTTTAACTGCATGTACCCTTTATTCTACATCTCTAAGACTTTATTTTTAACACAAAGCTTCTTATATAGGCCTATATAATAACAGCAATTATTATCACAACAAAGTAGTCAGAACACGATTTTCAACGATTTTAGTGATTTCCCAAAAAAGGGTCGAAATTCAATCCCTCATAAAATTTAGGTAAGAAGGAATTGAAAGACCCTTTTACTTTTAAAAACTGCCTAAGGATGTCCTCTTAAGATTAAAACCATCTTTATAGAAATATATGCGGGCAAAGTATGATATGTGAGGTCAAGAATATTGAATACCCCCCAAAATAGGTAATCACGTGATCACGTGACCTTTGACTTTATCAGGACCCTTAATTTCCAAATCCTTCATATTTGTTTATTTCATTGTAAAGTGTTATCATAAGCTACAAAATGAGGTATCATAATCATGTATAGCATACAAGATGGTTAAGTTACAGAGTGTTTCCTAAACAAGGCTTCAGCTTTTTCGTCGTTTTTTCAAATCTCGTATTCGCTAAAATGGGTTAATTTTGGCCTTTTTTGGAAAATTCTCAAGTGTCATACACCCTTACTGAATGCAGAACATCATATTCTAACAAAATATGGTGGATGCCGGCTTGTAACAGAAAATTATTTTGAAAAAGCAATTTTCAGGTTTCGCCCCTCTACTAATAACACTGTTACATCTTTAACCGAATTAACACACACACTCATATATATGTGTGTATATATATATATATATATATATATATATATATATATATATATATATATATATATATATATATATATATATACACATATTTATATTTATACATTCACTGTAAAAGTATAAATACAGTATATATGTGTGTATCTGTATGTACCTGTACAAATACATGCACATATATATGTATATATAGATATATATATTCATATATATATATGTGTGTATGTATATATATATATATATATATATATATATATATATATATATATATATATATATATGTGTGTGTGTGTGTGTGTGTGTGTGTGTGTGCGTGTGTTTGTGTGTGTATACATTCGCAGTGAAGTGTGCTAATGGCACAAATGAAAGGTTGAATGTTGAGTTGTGATTGCACCAGGAATTGTCTGTAAGCACTTTCCTTGTTGCAGTTATCATGGCCAGATTGACCGATGGCATTATGCAGGAGTCTCTGTGGTCTGTGTTACTTACAGACAACATGGTGACCTGAGGCGAGAGTAATGAGGAGGTTGAAGGAGATCTGGAAATTTGGAGGTCTGCGCTAGAGGGAGTATGAAAATCAACCGAAGTATGACATTATACACATGTAACTGAGAGAGATTGCAGAAATGTAGTACGATTGGAAGGCATAGAACTGGTAGGAAAGTTGTTGTTTAGATATTTAGGATCAACTAGACAAAGTGCAAATGGGGAGGTGAGGAGGAGAATACAAGCTGGGTGGAATACCTGGATAAGAGTATCTGATGCGGTATGCGACGAAAAGATATCAGCAAGTCTGAAAGTGAATGCCTATAAGGTGGTGGTAAGATCAGCTATGCTGTGTTGTTTCGGCACCGTACTTTTAAGGTTCTCACTAGGGTATTGAAGGGAGATGAAATCAGAAATAAATACAATTGAGTTACTTCACATGGCAAGCATTTTAGAAAGAAAATAAGTGAAGCAAGACTTAGTGGTTCGGGCACGTGAAGAAAAGGGAGGAAGTGTATGTCGGGACGTAGATGCTGAGCATGGAACCACCAGTAGAAAGAGATGAAGGGAGATTTATGGATTCCATAAGAGAAGATATAAGGCAGTTATTTATTGTGACAGAGGAGGATTCAGATAAAGGTAAATAGAGACAGATGATTCGCTATGACGTCCCTTGAATGATAAAAGCCGAAAAATTTCCCATCTCTCTCTCTCTCTCTCTCTCTCTCTCTCTCTCTCTCTCTCTCTCTCTCTCTCTCTCTCTCTCTCATGGGTGTTTCTGGTTACGGAAATGCTGTGTACTAAAATTTTAATTCCTTACTATATACTTCATTATTACGCTCTCTCTCTCTCTCTCTCTCTCTCTCTCTCTCTCTCTCTCTCTCTCTCTCTCTCTCTCTCTCTCTCTCTCTCTCTCTCAGCTAGATTTTTTGTATCCCATTTCAAGATATTCTTTCTTCGAGAAACATGAATGTTCATGTTCTCATTGCAGAGATATATTTATGTAATCATATAAGTCAAGAAGATCGTTATTTCTCGTAACATTAGTGATACTGTGTGTATACCATCATTGTATTGACTTTCAAATCTACATGCATCTTGCCAATACGCACCAACACGTTAATAAAAGACATAAAAACCACAAAGGTTTTTTTTTTCTGTCTTTAGCTAAATTAGATGTGATCTTCCTAACTTCTTTCTCGATCGGAATTTTCTCACTATCTTTATATCCAACTGTTCTAACATAAGATTCATCTATTCTTTGCTTTTTAATTGCTTTCGTTACTGCTGAAGTTTGGACAGAATCAAAAGCTTTCACATAGTATATACATATCATACATAGTGGTTTGCTAATTATATTAATATGATCAGTTTTTACTACATGTGTGATTAAAGTTTATCTGTCTTTCTATTCGTCCTAATATGATCTATGTAAATATTTTATATATTACTGAGATTACACTTATTTTTCCGTTCTTTTGCGTCATAAAATTTTCTGATTTAGTATAATGATAAAGTTTTCCCAAGCTGTAGGTATGAAGCATTCATTCAGCAAGCTTCAATAATGTGAAATATCCTCCATCTATTAGTAAATCAAGTGTTAGGCCATCTGCTGATTTGCCTCTTTTCATGCCTTTTAATGTCCTCCTTACTTCTCCTAGTGTTACTTTTGGCACCGGCTCAGGTGTTCCATTATACACACACACACACACACACACACACACACACACACACATATATATATATATATATATATATATATATATATATATATATATATATATATATATATATATATATATATATATATATAATTATAATTATAATTATATACTCCTATGAATGGGAGGTAAATCAGTTGTTGTTTGTGGATGATACTGTACTGGTTGCAGACGCGGACAAGAAGCTTGGCCGATTATTGAAAGAATTTGGAAGGGTGTGTGAGAGAAGGAAGTTGAGAGTTAATGTGGGTAAGAGGAAGGTTATGAGATGTACGAAAAAAGGAAGGTAGTGCGAGGTTGAATTTCATGTTGAATGGAGAGTTGCTTGAGGAGGTGAATCAGTTCAAGTACATGGGGTCTGTTTTTGCAGCAAATGGTGGTGTGGAAGCAGAAGTACCTCAGAGTCAATGAAGGATGCAAAGTTTTGGGAGCTGTTAAGGGAGAAGTAAATAATTTTTGATGTATGGATTGGAGTTGTGGGGAATGAAAGTGACGGAGAGACAGAAATTGAATGTGTTTCAGATGAAGTATCTAAGGAGTATGGCTGGTGTATCTCGAGTAGATAGGGTTAGGAACGAAGTAGTGAAGGTGTGAACGGGTGTAAGAAATGAGTTAGCAGCTAGAGTGGATATGAATGTCCTGAGGTGGTTTGGCCATGTTGAGAGAATGGAAAATGGCTGTCTGCTAAAGAAGGTGATGAATGCAAGAGTTGATGGGAGAAGTACAAGAGGAAGGCCAAGGTTTGGGTGGATGGATGTAGTGAAGGAAGCTCTGGGTGATAAGAGGATAGATGTGAGAGAGGCAAGGGAGCGTGCTAGAAATAGGAATGTATGGCAAGCGATTGTGACGCAGTTCCGGTAGGCCCTGCTGCTTTCTCCGGTGCCTTGGATGACCGCGGAGGTAGCAGCAGTAAGGGATTCAGTGTTATGAAGCTTCATCTGTGGTGGATAACGGGGGAAGGTGGGCTGTAGCACCTTAGCAGTACCAGCCGAACTTGGTTGAGTCCCTTGTCAGGCTGGGAGGAACGTCGAGAGGAGAGGTCCCCATTTTTGTTTCATTTGTTTGATGTCGGCTACCCCCCCAAAATTGGGGGAAGTGCCTTGGTATATGTATGTATGATGTATATATATATGGTTTGTGGTGGCCTATTGCGAACGTTCGAGTGCGGCTCATATTCGATAGGTTCTTGTAGTGTCTGCCAAGGTCTATATATGGATGTCTGGAACCTCACAATCCTTATGAGCTAAGGATCGAGGATGTAAGGAAGCCTGTAGGTTACGTGCTGAATCATCAGCTGCCATTGCTGTCCCTCGCTTGTCCCAGCTTGGGTGGAGAGGGGTTTTGGGCGCTGATCATATGGATATATTGCCCTATTTGGTCATTGTCACAGTCCCTAGCCTCTGTTATTCATGAACAACCTTTAAAAACTTTACAGTATAAATGTGTATATATTTACACACACACACTCACACACACGCACACACACACACACATATATATATATATATATATATATATATATATATATATATATATATACATATATGTATATATATATATATATATATATATATATATATATACATATATGTATATATATATATATATATATATATATATATATATATATATATATATATCATCATCATCACATCAGTCGTAGATAGTCCATTGAGTGTTGAGTGTGTGTTTACAAAACCATTAAGAAAAAAACATAGATCAGTGACTTGATACAATACCATTTTCTAATAACGGACTTAGAATTTAGAATTTAAATATTAGAGATTAGATTTTACTCTTAAGAAAAAACCTCTTGTGTTCTGGCAATGTTAGTCTAATGCTAACCCTTGCCTTTTGCACCATTCAACACACATTTGAGTTGTCTGCATAATGAGAATAAGTATATCACTATATGAAGTAAAGATTATCTGAAATAAATTCTGACGACTTATTAGATCTCTCTCTCTCTCTCTCTCTCTCTCTCTCTCTCTCTCTCTCTCTCTCTCTCTCTCTCTCTCTCTCTCTCTCTCTCTCTCTCTCTCTCTCTGCTTTTTGTATAATTTCCAATTAGTACGATATAAGACGAAAATAACGAGGATTTATACCAACGCTCAAGTTATCTTTTCTCCGAAAGTAATACAGCCAGCAGGGGTTATACTCTTTTGCGATAAACTTTTCAACTCTTTAAAAACTGCTGCGTACCTTGGAGAGGCCCTTCCCTCTGGTTCCTTGCATAGTTCATCGAATTAAAAGGTTAAAACCTTACTGAATAGTCTCTTTATCCCTTTCAAATGCCTCAGTACTTTTAGAGAAATATGAAAAAACATATTAAATATTACTTGACATATATCGATTAGGTTTAAAATGGGCCTTGGAATATAAGATAATTGAGATATATAATATGAAATTATTATTATTATTTTATATTACTAGCTAAGCTGCAACCCTTGTTGGAAAAGCCCGATGCTATAAGCCCAGGAGCCCCAACAGGGAAAGTAGCCCGGTGAGGAAAGGAAACAAGGAAAATTAAATATTTTAAGAACAGTAACAACATTAGAATAAATATTAACCATAAGATTACAAATCTGTACTGAATAAGTATTGAAATCTAAAGCAATATATTTAAATTGTAGTAAAATTTTAATGAAACAGAGGCCAAACAATTTTTTCGCAGAAATGATAGAATTCGTTTTGAAATGTTTTCAGGATTCCATTCCTGCCGTCTTCCACTTTCATCTATCAAGGTCTGCAGAATGATTATGATCCGAGTAGTAATGCTCTTCTCGGTGCCTTGATATGAAGCACAGCTATAAATCACGAGAATTTCCCAGTTAGTTATATACGTTTCCAGTAGGATTTAACCTTTGCTTAAGTTAGGAATGAGGAAAAAAAAATTATTTTTAATCCCCCCCTCTCTCTCTCTCTCTCTCTCTCTCTCTCTCTCTCTCTCTCTCTCTCTCTCTCTCTCTCTCTCTCTCTCTCTCTCTCTCTCTCATGATTTAATATTGTATAAAAAATATTTATAATCAACTTACAAGTAAATATCAATTTTCTTTGATTCCGGTGTTTTTTAAATCTTGATAATTTTCCTATATCATTAATATTCATGTTTAAATCGGTATCGGGTAACAATTAAGAACCATTAAAGCCAAGTAAAGTCCTGTTGGCTAAAAGCATTAATTTGTTTAAACGTGTTTTACCTCGTTACTATTGCATTAAAGATGAATTAGTTTTACTCTCGCCACCAGACATTCATTTACCGAGAGCGAAATGATTAACGAATATTCCAAATGATAATAAAGGATTAGTATATATGACTGTAAGAAATGGGAATAATATTGCGGAAATATAGGAGAATACATAATGCGAAATTACTGAAAAAATCAGATGTAGAGTAAGATAGTGCAAGAAAAACTGCCTTTTTTTTATATATATATATTCAGACTAGGATCTATACCTGTTAAACTATTTACTACTGTCATTAGTTAAATGTCAATCAACATTTCATCTTATGTGAAATGTGAGTCCTAATAATCTAGTTTACTCTTGACCCTCATTATATTACATGAAATTACTGAAGCAACAGATGAATTCAATAAACCCATTTCAGAGTTTATCTTTTGCATATTTATATCAAAATTTTAATCATCTAAATTTTTTACTTTATAGTTTAGCCTTCATTTCTCCGCGGCTGTTCCGTACTGGAATGCTTTTCCTAATGGGCCCTTGGGGAGTTGTAACACTTTTTTTTTCAACCAGGTGTGCAATTTGGCCTTAATAATAATAATAATAATAATAATAATAATAATAATAATAATAATAATTATAATAATCCACGAATCATTATTATTATTATCATTATTATTATTATTATCATTATTATTATTATTATTATTATTATTATTATTATTACTTATTATTATTGTTGTTATTATTTATATTTTTGTACATATTGTTTTTGTTATAATTCTTGTTAATCTAGTTTTTAATTATGATGTCTCTTTTTTTTATTATCATTAATTCTAATGCTGTCTGGAGAGATTGAGCAAAATCCGTGACCAGTAGGTCCTAGATTTCGTCATTGTCGCCTTCTGTATTGCAATATTCGTGGTCTTCATGCAAATATTCAAAACCTTACAGTTGCCCCCAGACAATATGATATTCTTTTATGCTCAGAAACTGGTTTCTAATATGAGGCACTCATCTGAGCTCCTTATAACTGGTTTTAAGAAGCCAATACTGTTGAAACGTGATGCCATCCTTAGGGCCAGGGAAATGGCGGTGTATATTAGGACTTGGACCCTGCTTCTCATATATTCTGCTATGAATGTGGATGACATGATATTCGGGTAATAAAAGTTTTTTGGCAGGCATAAGAACTTCTATTTGTGTTCGATCTACTGGAATCCAGACATGGATGATTCCATATGTGATTGTCTTCTTACCATTATGGCTAAGATACAAGAAGATGATAGAAAGGCTTCTTTTGTTTTTGTTGGTGATTTCAATGCTCACCATAGGGAGAGGTTAAGTTCCGTTTCTCTTACCAATCGCCATGGCTTAAGAGCTTTAGACTTTGCCGCTGAATCAGGCTGTGAGAAAATTATAAGTGAAGCTACTCATTGGTCTGTTGATTGCTTGGACCTCGTATACACTGACTCACCTGGCATTATAACAAGTAATGTTGGTTCTCCAGTCGGGACATCTGATCATGCCTTGATTTTATTAGTAGTGAGCAGCCTGTCCCGTGTAGAATTTATATGAAATGTCAGCAGACTGGAATGGGATTTTGCATGATCTTTTGTGCTTGAATTGGTCACAATTATATAGTAGTGTTGATCCTGTTGTTCCTTTGAATGAGAATCTAATAAACATAATTGATAGGCGTATCCCTTCTTGTGTGCTAAGGTACCGAGTGAAGTATAAACCCTGGTTCAGTGATGATTGTAGACGTGCTTATTTGGAGAAGCAGGAGACCTATCATCTTTGGAAGGGTAGCAGATCAGATTTGACCCGGAATAACTATACTCAGCTTAGAGCTTTTGCTCAGAGAGTTTATACTTCAACTGAAAAGGAATACAATGTAACCATAAAAGAAACCCTTTCTGGTACAACTAAGGAACATAAATGGCGTCTACCCTTAAATCTGCACTCTTTGGTGTAGATGCAACAGTTCTTCCTTTACTTGAATCATATGGCTCTGTCACTCACTGTCCAACGCGAAAGGCAACCCATTTGGGTGATCTGTTTGACAGTAAACAGAGTAATGAAGAACTCGAACTTCCTCATTCCTGTTTTCCTGAGGCTAAAATAACTAGTTTAGCTTTTCGATCTCGTGAGATTAAAGCTTTGTTGATGGACCTTGATGCTTATGAATGTGTAGACCCAAATGGTATTTTTCCTTTGTTTTTTATAAAGACTGCAGATTTCTTAGCTCCAACGTTATGTGTTATTTTGCGCAAGTTAGCAAGAAGAGGAGCTTTTAGCACTTGTTGGAGAATTGGTAATGTTACTCCTTTATGTAAATGTGTTTGTGGTAGCTCAAGTCCCAGTGATTACCGCCCAATTTCCATAACTCCCATATTATCTAAAGTTTTTGAACGTCTTAATAGGTTTGCTGAAGGTAATCATCTATTCCCTAGTTTGCAATTTGGTTTTTGTAAAGGCCTTGGAGCATGTGATGCCCTTCTTACAATCTCCAATGCTGTACAGAAATTCCTTGATTGTGGTGAGGAAGTTCGTATGATTAGCCTTGATTTTAGTGCTGCCTTTGACCGTGGTAATCATGAGGCCCTTGTTTTCAAACTCAAACAGTTGGGAGTGGGTGGGTCGTATATTACCATTTTTATTGAATTTTTAAGTAAAAGATCTCAAAGATTTGTTGTTGTTGGGCACCTTAGTGAATATAGGAATGTGATATCTCGTGTTCCACAGAGTAGGTTCTTGGCCCATTACTTTTCATACTATATACACATGACATGTTGTTTCGCTTAGAAAACAAGCTTGTTGCATATGCAGATGATGCTACTCTCTTTGCATCAATTCCATCCCCTGAATGTAGATCTTGGGTTGGTGAATCCCTTAATAGAGATATAGCTAAAATTAGTGCATGGTGCAAATTATGAAGTATGAAGTTGAATCCTAACCAAAGTCAAAGTATAATTGTAAGTAGGTCTAGGACAGTCGCTCCTCAACATCCGGATCTCAGCATTGATAATGTTTCTTTAACTTTGTATGATTCTTTTAAAATCTTAGTGTGATTCCTTACTGCAAATTAGTTTTGAGACACACATAAGATCTATGTCTTCTTCAATTGCACAAAAAATTGGCTTATTGAGAAAGTTTTAAGATTTTCGGTGATCAATCCATTCTGAAGAAGCGTTTTAATTCTTTCATTCTACCTTGTTTTGAGTATTGTTCTCCTGTCTGGTCTTCAGTTGCTGATTGTCATCTTAATTTGTTGAACAGAAACTTACAGTCTATTAAATTTCTTATTCGTGATCTAGGGCACTGTCGTTCAATTAGTTCATTATGCATGTTGCATAAGATTTTTCATAACTCTGACCATCCTTTACATTCAGATCTTCCTGGACAGTTCCATCCTGTTCGTAATACTAGGCTGGCATTTAATACTAATAGTCAGGCCTTCTCCATCATGGTGCTCACTAATACGCAGTATTCTAGAAGTTTTATTCCAGCTGTGACCAAGTTGTGGAATGATATTCCTAATCGGGTAGTTGAATCAGTAGATCTTCAAAAGTTTAAAGTTGCAGCAAATGCTTTTATGTTGAACAGGCTGACATAAGTCTTTTTATAGTTTATATATGACATATCTGTTTTGACGTTACTGATTTTACAATGATTTATTGTTAATCTTTTCTAATCATCTATTTATTTCCTTATTTTCTTTACTCACTGAACTATTTTTCCCTGTTGGAGCTCTTGGGCTTATAGAATCTTGCTTTTCCAATTAGGGTTGTAGCTTGGCTAGTAATAATAATAATAATAATAATAATAATAATAATAATAGCCTAAAGACAGAAATTATATGATTCGCCATGGTAAATTATGAAAAAAAGTAGGTAAAGTAAAAACAGTGAAGTGGCATTAGGAACTTCTAGCTTCCTGGAGCGAAGCGTTTGACTGAACTCAAAAGAAAACCAAGGGAACTTTCCTGGTGGAAGTTGCCTGCGAGGCTCCAGAAAAGTAATGAGAAAAGATGCTGGTATGCGAGATCATCAGTATTTTCGGGTGTACGTTAACCTCGTGTGCGATGATAAGAGAATATTCTCGTTGCCTCGTTTAAAATGGGAAAAGCATATGGTACCGTAATCTTTTTGCAATGGAAAAAGTATGTGGTACCGTAACCTTGTTTGCGATGAGAAAAGCATATGGTACCGTAACCTCATTTGCAATGGGAAAAGCTTATGGTACCGTAACCTGGTTTGAAATGGGAAAAGCAAGTGGTACTGTCACCTCGTTTGAAATCGGAAAAGCAAGAGGTACCGTAACCTCGTTTGAAATGGGAAAAGCATGTGGTCCCATAACCTCGTTTGCAGTGGGAAAAGCATGTGATATTATAACTTTGTTTGCAATGGAAAAGAGCATATGGTACTGTGACCTCATTTGCAATGGGAAAAGCATAGGGTACCGTAACATTGTTTACAATGGGAAAAGCATATGGTACCGTAACCTTGTTTGCAATGGGAAAAGCATTTGGTACTGTAACCTTCTTTGCAATAAAAAAAGCATATGATACAGTAACCTCGTATGCAATGGCAAAAGCTTATGGTACCGTAACCTCGTTTGAAATGGGAAAAGCATGGAGTACAGTAACCTCGTTTGAAATGGGAAAAGCATGTGGTACCATAACCTCGTTTGCAATGCGAAAAACGTGTGGGTAACGTAACCTCGTTTGACATGGGAAAAGTAGGTGGTACCATAACCTTGTTTGCAATGGGAAAAGCATGTGGTAGCATAAACCTCGTTTGCAATGGGGAAAACATGTGGTACCGTAACCTCATTTGCAATGGGTAAAGCATGTGTACCATAACCTCGTTTGCAATGGGGAAAGCATATGGTACCATAACTTCATTTGAAATGGGAAAAGCATGGGGTACCGTAACCTTGTTTTTAATGGGAAAAGCAGATGGTACTGTAACCTTGTTTGCAATGGGAAAAGCATGTGGTACCGTAACCTTGTTTGCCATGGGAAATGCATGTGGTACCGTAACCTTGTTTGCAATGGGAAAAGCATGTGGTACCATAACTTCGTTTGAAATGGGAAAAGCATGGGGTACCGTAGCCTTGTTTGGAATAGGAAAAAACATGTGGTACCGTAACCTCGTTTGAAATGGGAAAAGCATGTGGTATTGTAATCTCGTTTGCAATGGGAAAAGCATGTGGTACCGTAACCTCGTTTGCTGTGGAAAAAGTATATGCAACTGTAATATCATTTGCAATGGGAAAAGCATGTGGTACTGTAACCTCGTTTGCAATGAGAAAAGCATTTGGTACCATAACCTAACCTCGTTTGCAATGGGAAAAGCATGTGGTACCGTAACCTTGTTTGCAATGGGAAAAGTATGTGGTACCTTAGCCTCGTTTGCAATGGGAAGAGCATGAGGTACCATAATCTAGCTTGCAATGGAAAAAGTATATGGTACCATAGCCCTGTTTGCAACGGGAAAACCATGTAGTACCATATCCTCATTTGCAATGGGAAAAGTATATGGTACCTTAGCCTCGTTTGCAATGGGAAAAGCATATGTTAACGTAACCTCGTTTGCAATGGGAAAAGTATATAGTACCCTAGCCTTGTTTGCAATGGAAAGGCATGTAGTACTCTAACCTCTTTTGCAATGGGAAAAACACTTGGTACTGTAACCGTGTTTGCAATGGGAAAAACATGTGGTACTGTAACCGTGTTTGCAATGGGAAAAGTATATGGTACCGCAACCTCGTTTGCAATGGGAAAAGCATGTGGTACTCTATCCTCGTTTGCAATTGGAAAAGTACATGGTACCCTAGCCTCGTTTGCAATGGGAAAAGCTTGTAGTACCGTAACCTCGTTTGCAATGGAAAAAGCATGTGGTACTGTAACCTTGCAATGGGAAAAGTATATATTACCATAACCTTGTTTGCAATGGGAAAAGCATATGATTCTCTATCCTCGTTTGCAATGGGATAAATATATGGAACCGTAACCTCGTTTCCAATAGGAAAAGTATATGGTACCCTAGCCTCGTTTGCAAGGGGAAAAGCATATGGTACTGTAATCTCGTTTGCAATGGTAAATGCATGTGGTACCGTATCCTCATATGCAATGGGAAAACTATGTGGTGCTCTAGGCTAGTTTGCAATGGGAAAAGTATATGGTACCCTAGTCCCATTTGCAATGGGAAAAGCATGTGGTACCGTAACCTCGTTTGCAATGGGAAAAGTATATTTTACCGTAACCTTGTTTGCAATGGGAAATGCGTGTGGTACTCTATCCTCGTTTGCAATGGGAAAAGTATAAGTATCCTCGATTGCAATAGGAAAAGTATATGGTACCCTAGCCTCGTTTGCAATGGGAAAAGCATATGGTACTGTAATCTCGTTTGCAATGGGAAATGCATGTGGTATCGTTTCCTCATTTGCAATGGGAAAAGTATATGGTGCTGTCGGCTCGTTTGCAATGGGAATAGTATATGGTACAATAGCCTCGCTTGTAATTGGAAAGGCATATGGTACCTTAACCTTGTTAGCTATGGGAAAAACATGAGGTACTGTAGCCTCGTTTGCAATGGAAATAGCATATGGTACCTTAGCCTCGTTTGAAACGGGAAAAACATGAGGTACTGTAGCCTCGTTTGCAATGGAAATAGCATATGGTACCTCAGTCTTGTTTGGAATGGAAAAAGCATATGGTACCGTAATGTTATTCACAATGGGAAAAGTATATGGTACCCTAGCCTCGTTTGCAATGGGAAAAGCATGTGGTACCATAACCTTGTTTGCAATGGGAAAAGCATGTGGTACCGTAACCTCGTTTACAATGGGAAAAAGCATGTGGTACCATAGCCTTGTTTGCAATAGGAAAAACATTTGGTACCGTAACCTTGTTTGAAATGGGAAAAACATGTGGTACCGTAATATCGTTTGCAATGGGAAAAGCATGGGGGTACTGTAACCTCGTTTGCAATGGGAAAAGCATATGGTACCGTAACCTCGTTTGCAATGGGAAACGCATGTGTTACCGTAACCTCCTTTGCTATGGAAAAAGTACATGCTACTGTAATCTCGTTTGCAATGGGAAAAGCATGTGGTACCTTAACTTTGTTTGCATTGAGAAAAGCATGTGGTACCATAACCTAACCTCGTTTGAAATGGGAAAAGCATGTGGTACCGTAACCTTGTTTGCAATGGGAAAAGTATTTGGTACCTTAGCCTCGTTTGCAATGGGAAGAGCATGAGGTACCATAACCCAGCTTGCAATGGAAAAAATATATGGTACCCTAGCCTCGTTTGCAACGGGAAAAATATGTAGTACCATAACCTCATTGTCAATGGGAAAAGTATATGGTACCTTAGCCTCGTTTGCAATGGGAAAAGCATATGGTAACGTAATCTCGTTTGCAATGGGAAAAGTATATAGTACCCTAGCCTTGTTTGCAATGGAAAGGCATGTAGTACTGTAACCTCTTTTGCAGTGGGAAAAGTATGTGGTACCGTAGCCTCGTTTGCAATGGGAAAAGCATGTGGTACTCTAACCGTGTTTGCAATGGGAAAAGTATATGGTACCGTACCCTTGTTTGGAATGGGAAAAGTATATGGAACCATAACCTTGTTTGCAATGGGAAAAGTATATGGTTCCCTCGCCTCGTTTGCAATGGGAAAAGCATGAATTCCTTAACCCCGTTTGCAATGGAAAAAGCACGTGGTACTGTATCCTCAATTACAATGGGAAAAGCATATGGTACCCTAGCCTCGTTTGCAATGGGAAAAGCATGTGGTACCGTAACCTTGTTTGCAATGGGAAAAGTATATGTTACCGTAACCTTGTTTGCAATGGGAAAAGCATATGGTACTCTATTGTGTTTGCAATGGGAAAAGTATATGGAACCGTAACCTCGTTTGCAATAGGAAAAGTATATGGTGCCCTAGCCTCGTTTGCAATGGGAAAAGCATATGGTACTGTAATCTCATTTGCAATGGGAAATGCATGTGGTACCGTATCCTCATTTGCAATGGGAAAAGTATATGGTGCTGTAGGCTAGTTTGCAATGGGAATAGTATATGGTACCATAGCCTCGCTTGTAATGGGAAAGGCATATGGTACCTTAACCTTGTTAGCTATGGAAAAAGCATATGGTACCTTAGCCTCGTTTACAATTTGAATAGTATATGGTACCATAGCCTTGCTTGTAATGGGAAAGGTATATGGTACCTTAACCTTGTTAGCTATGGAAAAAGCATATGGTACCTTAGCCTCGTTTGAAATGGAAAAAACGTATGGTACTGTAGCCTCGTTTACAATGGGAATAGCTTATGGTACCTCAGTCTTGTTTGGAATTGAAAAAGCATATGGTACCGTAATCTTGTTTGCAATGGGGAAAGTATATGGTACCGTAGCCTCGTTTGACTTGGGATAAGCATATGGTACCGTAACCTTTTTTGCAATTAGAGAAGTATATGGTACCCTAGCCTCGTTTGCAATAGGAAAAAGCATATGGTAGTGTAACCTTGTTTGCAAGGGTAAAAGCATATGATACCCGAGCCTCGTTTGCAATGGCAAAAGTATATGGTATTGTAATATCGTTTGCAATGGGAAAAGCATATGGTACTGTAACCTTGTTTGCAATGGGAAAAGCATAAGGTATCCTAGCCTCGTTTGCAATGGCAAAAGTATATGGTATTTTAATCTCGTTTGCAATGGGAAAAGCATATGGTACCCGAGCCTCGTTTGCAATGGCAAAAGTATATGGTATTGTAATCTCGTTTGCAATGGGAAAAGCATATGGTACCGTAACCTTTTTTGCAATGGGAAAAGCATATGGTATCCTAGCCTCGTTTGCAATGGCAATAGTATATGGTATTTTAATCTCGTTTGCAATGGGAAAAGCATATGGTAACGTAACCTTGTTTGCAATGGAAGAAGTATATGTTACCCTAGCCTCGTTTGAAGTGGGAAAAGCTTATGGTACTGTAACCTTGTGTACAAGGGGAAAAGCATATGATACTGTAACTTTGTTCGCAATGGAAAATTTAGATGGTACCGTAGCCTCGTTTGCAATGGGAAAAGCATATGGTACCATAACCTCATTTGTAATGGGAAGCACATGGTACCATAGTCTCGTTTGCAATGGGAAAAGCATATGGTACCATATTCTCGTTTGCAATGGGAAAAGCATATGGTACCATATTCTCGTTTGCAATGGGAAAAGCATATGGTATAGTTGTTAATCCTTGGTATCAATTGGGTATCATACAGACACTTAGAGTCACTGTATTGTACAGCCATGTAGAATATTGGAGCACTGATGAATGTGTAAAATTGCAGAATCAGCGACACATTAATTTCATTCCTCATATCAAACTGTGGAGCTGATAATTGGTACCAGTTCCACTCATCCAGTCTTAATCTTAGACTTTTTATCGTATAGTAACCACTTGGAACTGACTATGCAAAGCATCTCTTTTAAAATATATTAAATCTCCATTGTTGAACTCTTTTCTGGATGGTCTTGTTTGATGTCTCAAAGCACGCCGAATCTTCTCCGATGTTTCAGCGGTAATAAATGCTTTTCGTGCGCTGTGTGCCGCATTAAGATGTTTGGCGATAGTTTCGCTTGATGTTGTGCCTTCCAACGCTGGCAATGTGTCATTCATGGCACATGGCAACCTGGGATTGCGTCCGAACACAAGTTGAAATGGACTGTAGCCGCCTATCATTTGGAGGCTGTTTTTAGCATTGACGGCCCATGCTACTGCTGTTTCTAACTTCATCTTTGGATCTCCACTCATCATTTTCTTTATCATTTCATCAATGACACAGTGATTCTGTTCACATAACCCATTACTGAAAGGACTTTCGGCTGCTGTGTGAAGGACCTGAATGTTCAAATTCTCACATAAATCTAAGAACACTGAGTTGGCGAACTCACCCCCATTATCACAAAAGTACTTCGATGGGGCACCTAATCCTGTTCCTATCCAAATCTCCATAATTTTGTCAACAACCACCTGAGTGTCTTTACTTTTTATTAAGCCTGTTTTCTAAAATCGAGTAGCCATATCAATCATTTGTAATAGGTATATTTCCCCTTTTTCCACTCCTTTAAATCAAGTGCTACGACATCATTAAATTCTTTTCCAAGATTAAAACCTACTACTGGTCTAGTTGGTGTTCTTTTAAACTTTATGCATACTTCACATTCATTTGATATATCTTGTCCATATTTGAAACAATCTTGATCAGTTATACCACCATCAATCAACAACTTCCTCAATCTCTCATAACTAGGATGACCAAATTGTTGATGAATCTTCCTCATTTTTTACTTTTTTTCTTTTTCATCTCCAGATATGGTGAAAGCAACTGTCTCAATTTTCACTTTTGTTTTATCAAGCAATGGAATTTTATAGTGCCCAGTAGTAGTTTTATCTAGTTTTATTCCCCTTCCCAGAATTTATGCCATATCAGTTTTGAAGTTGATAACAGCATTACAGCTACTTAATGTAGTTTTGCTTATCAACAGAGGAATTGCGCATTCTACTACTTCAACTCCAATTCTCGTCTTGATGCCAACAATTGTAACAGGCAAAATGACCCTTTTTAATGATTTATAAATCTCTCCATCACCAAACTTGAATTTCGTATTACTTTCTTCTTCCTCTACTTCTTTTAATTCTTTATGGTCCAATGAATCCAGAAATGTGCGGTACCAGTCTATTCCGCATACTGTTGAGCTGCATGCTGAATCTAACACCCCATAGTTAAATGATTCAATTAATGTATTCCCAGAATTATTACTTGTAAAAATTTCCATACAGTGAACTTCTTTATTTCCCTCATTTTTATCCTCTTTCTTCCTTTCATTTTGATTAACATATACATTATGAGGGCATGATGCCGCTAGATGTAAAGTTGAGCCACATACGTAGCACTTTCTAACAAAATCCTGATGTTCACTGTTCCTCCAATTACTTCTGCCTTGACTACGACCTCTAATGTAGCGATTACGTCTATTGTCATTCCATCTATACCTTCCACGATCCGAGAGATACGCTTCCTCTGCTGCTAAAGCAGTTTCTGAATTTTCCACCTTTATCGCCACTGCAGTATCACATTTGGAAACCGAGGTCTCAATTTTATTTTCCATTGAAAAACATTCTTGGCTCCCAAAAAAACTTTATTAGAGCCACTTTCATATTATCGTACATTTCTTCTGGTTTATCAAACGACACTGCCGTTAACACTATATGTTTTTGTTGTGTGTCCAATGCTGCATTGTCTTGTAAAATGAAAGCTAATATACACTTTGGGATCTCAATCTTGAATTTATTCAATACTTTTGCTCTTTTATCAAATTAATTTATATATTTTTCCATAGAATCTTCTTTATTTTTCTCATACTTAATAAATTTTCTCCAGCCTTCATAAGCACCTGACAGTTCATCCTTTTTACACCACTTATCCAAATACTCATACAATTTGTCCATGCCATCTTGCATATTTAATTCATAAATTTTTATTTCATTAAAGATTTTGTACCGAATCTCACTTTCATCGGGCAACGAGAGCGCCACTGCGATGGCTCTGTCCTTTTTTGCCACATTGCTTATTATTGCCCATGCTGCAAGTTCCTGACGCCATATATCATAGCTTTTATCACTTGAATATTTAGGCGGATCACGTAATTTCGAAGACATGTTGATTGAATCTCGCGTCGTTCACAAAGAATTATAAGTCCAAAACGGGATATCGCAGTAAACAAACCAGTGCTGATGGGAGATGACGCCAATTAATGCAAAATTTTTTCATTACTATTACCTGATCACTTGCTTGAATTAGTTCATCACACGCTCTGCTACCATGTTAATCCTTGGTATCAATTGGGTATCATACACACAACAGTAACCTTTTTTGCAATTGGAGAAGTATATGGTACCCTAGCCTCGTTTGCAATGGGAAAAGCATATGGTACCGTAACCTTGTTTGCAAGGGGAAAAGCATATACTACCCTCGCCTGGTTTGCAATGGGAAAGGTATATGGTACTGTAATCTTGTTTACAAGGGGAAAAGCATATGTTACCGTAGCTTTGTTTGCAATGGGAAAAGCATATGGTGCCGTAACCTTGTTTCCAATGGGAAAAGCATATGGTACCCTAGCCTTGTATGCAAGGGGAAAAGCATATGGTACTGTAACCTTGTTTGCAAGGGGAAAAGCATATGGTACCGTAACCTTGTTTGCAAGGGGAAAACCATATGGTACCCTAGCCTGGTTTGCAATGGGAAAGGTATATGATACTGTAATCTCGTTTACAATGGGAAAAGCATATGTTACCGTAACTTTGTTTGCAATGGGAAAAGCATATGGTACTGTAACCTTGTTTGCAACGGAAAAAGTAGATGGTACCATAGTCTCGTTTGCAATGTGAAAAGCATATAGCCTAGTACAGTAACCTCGTTTGCAATGGGAAGCATATGGTACCATAATCCCGTTTGCAATGGAAATAGCATATGGTACTGTAGCCTCGTTTGAAATGGAAAAAGCGTATGTTACCGCAACTTTGTTTGCAATGGAATAAGCATATGGTACTGTATCCTTGTTTGCCATGGGAAAGCATATGGTACCGTAGCCTCGTTTGCAATGGGAAAAGCATATGGTACTGTGACCTTGTTTGCGATGGGAAAAGCATAAGCATATGGTACTGTGACCTAGTTTCTAATCGGAGAAATATATGGTGCCATAGGGTCGTTTTACAATGTTACTGTACAATATACTCTTTCTTATCGCTAACAAGATTACGGTACCAGCTCTTACCGTAACTTCGTTTGCGATGGGAATGAGTTTATTGTAACATAACCTCGTATGCGATGGGAAAGAACATATGGTACCGTAACCTTGTTTAGAATGGGAAAGAGCATATGGTACCGTAATCTTGTTAGCGATAGAAAAGAGTATACATACCATAACCTCGTTTGCGATGGGAAGGAGCATATGGTACCTAAACCTCGTTTGTGATTGGAAAGAGCATATGGTACCGTAATCTTGTTAGCGATAGGAAAGACTATATGTACCATAACCTCGTTTCGTAAGGGAAAGAGAACATTGTTTCGTAACATCGTTTGCTATGGGAAAGAGTAATTTGTACTGTAACAACGTTTGCAATGGGAAAGATCTTTTGGCACCGTAACCTCGTTTGCGATGGGAAAGTGCACATAGTACCGTAACCTCTTTTGCGATAGGAAAGAGTTTATTGTACCATAACCTCGTATGCGATGAGAACAGCGCACATGGTACCCTAACCTTGTTGTTTCCGATGGGAAAGAGCATATAGTACCATAAAAAAAAATTCGCGATGGGAAAGATCATGTAGAACCGTAATCTCGTTTGCGATGGGGAAGAGTATATTGTACCGTAACTTCGTTTGCTATAGGAAAGAGCATATGGTACCGTATAACCTCGTTTGGGATGGGAAAGTCCATATAGTAGGCTACTTTAACCTCATTTGCGATGGGAAAGAGCATATGGTACCGTAACCTCGTTTTTGATGAGAAAGAGAATATGGTACCGTAACTTCGTTTGTGATGAGAAAGAGTATATGTTACAGTAACCTCGTTTGTGATGGGAAAGATCCCTTGGTACCGTAACCTTTTTTGCGATGGAGAAAGGCCATATAGTACAGTAACCTCCTTTGTGATGGGAAAGAGCATATGATACCGTAACCTTGTTTTCATTAGGAAAGAACATATGGTACCGGTATCTTTATTGCAATGGGAAAGAGACGTCATCAACTTAGGCAAACTTTTAGTACTTAAAAATTTTTTAATCGTGATATTCTGTATATTTGAAGTAAGGTTGCTGTCACCCCAAGACAAATGTGGTTTTTAGGCATGACGCCGATGTGAAGGAAATAGCCAGATCTTTTTTTTTTCTGGTTGCCCCAGCACGCTATCAAAACTTGTCGAGAAGTACGAGTCTCATTACTCTCACCGACCCTTTCTTTAAAGTTCCCTTAGGAGCTCATAAAACATCACAGCTGTTTGTACTGGATGGAAATCCTTTATAAGAGTTTGCCATCAACCCAAAATGAGGACATGACAGAGGGGCCTGATGTTTGCCGGCATCATCAACAAACAGCTAGAAGGATGGACCTCAAGAAATCTGATTGTCATTTCTCTCACTGATCCTTTCTCCTTGAATGGTGTGTAAGGGAAGCACAAGAGTACAGCGTAAGTTAGAGGTCTATGACGGCTGTAGCAGATAACAACAAGGACAGAACTCAAGTAGTCTATTTCTCACTCCTGACACTGACCCTGTATTGGCAAGCAATATGCAGAAGTAATCTGGCCCCGGTAAAGTTGAAGCGTGTGGAAGAAGCCAAGCACAGCATTTACCCATTCACCTTATCAGGATGGCAAGGTCCCCGGTGTTTGCAAGATTCGGATGTTTGTCAGCTGTAAACGCTCATTTTCCAAATTTAAGGAAGGAAATACGTGAAGGGAAGTATAAAGAACTATAGGTCCTCAACTTACAAACTTAATTGGTTCTAAGATGCTGTTTGTAAGTCCAATTTTGTTATATTTTGACCTAGGTTAGACTTAACCTGAATCCCATGTCTATGATTCAAATTTGATAGCAGCATGAGCTTGGGTTTTTTTAACATCTAGGAAACTAGCTGGTTTCTAGTTTTAGGCATTGCTTAAGTTAATCCTTCAGGTCTTGGAAAGTTATCAGTCTTTAAATAGAGTTTTGTTTTAATTACTCACACAAGTTTTACTAACAATTAATAAAAGAATTTCCATTTAATCAATCAGGCAATTAACGGAAGCTTGTTTCCATCTCAACCCGTATGATAAGGTCAACTGTGTTTGTTTTCTTGAATCTACCTGATTTCTCTTCCTCTTGTTTTGTTAAAGTTTTTATAGTTTATGTAGGAAATGTTTATTTTAATGGTGTCACTGTTCTTAAAATATTTTATTTATTCTTGTTTCCTTTCCTCACTGGGCTATTTTCCCTGTTGGGGCCCCTTGGCTTATAGCATCCTGCTTTTCCAACTAGTGTTGTAGCTTAGCAAATAATAATAATAATACCCTCATTTGCGATGGGAAAGAGGTTATAGTACCTCTTTTGATTGTGGTCTGGAAGTTCGTATGATTGGCCTTGATTTTAGTGCTGCCTGTGACCATGTTAATCATGAGGCCCTTGTTTTCAAACTCAAACAGTTGGGAGTGGGTGAGTCGTTTCTTAGCATCATTAATGATTTTTCAAGTAATAGATCTCAAAAAGTTGTTGTTGATGGGCCCCATAGTGAGTATAGGAATGTGATATCCGGTGTTCCACAGGGTAGTGTTCTTGGCCCATTACTTTTCATACTATATACACATGACATGCGGTTTGGCCTAGAAAACAAGCTTGTTGCATATGAAGATGATGCTACTCTCTTTGCATCAATTCCATCCCCTGAATGTAGATCTGGGGTTGGTGAATTCCTTAAAAGAGATTTAGATAAAATTATTGCATGGTGCAAATTATGGGATATGAAGTTGAATCCTAATAAAACTCAAATTATGATTGTAAGTAGGTCAAGGACGGTGGCTCCTCAACATCCAGATCTCAGTATTGATAATGTTTCTTTAAATTTGTATGACTCTTTTAAAATTTTAGGTGTGATTCTCGACAGCAAATTTACTTTTGAGAAACACATTAGGTTTGTGTATTCTTCAATTGCACAAAAAATTGGCTTATTGAGAAAGTCTTTTAAGATTTTCGGTGATCAATCTATTCTGAAGAAGTGTTTTCCTTCTTTCATTCTACCTTGTTTTGAGTATTGTTCTCCTGTCTGGTCTTCAGCCGCTGATTGTCATCTTAATTTGTTGGACAGAAACTTACAGTCTATTAAATTTCTTAATCCTGATCTAGATATTAATCTTTGGCACCGTCGTTCAATTAGTTCATTATACATGTTGCATAAGATTTTTCGTAACTCTGACCATCCTTTACATTCAGATCTTCCTGGACAATTCTATCCTGTTCGTAATGCTAGGCAGGCAGTTAATTCTAATAGTCAGGCCTTCTCCATCATGAGGCTCAATACTACACAGTACTCAAGAAGTTTTATTCCAGCTTTTACCAAGTTGTGGAATTATCTTTCCTAATCGGGTAGTTGATTCAGTAGAACTTCAAAAGTTTAAAATTGGAGCAAATGTTTTAATGTTGACCAGGCTGACATGAGTCTTTTTATAGTTTATATATGACATATCTTTTTTTGACGTTGTTAATAGTTTATATATGGCATATCTATTTTGACGTTGTTAATGTTTATCAAATGATTTATTTTTAATTTTTTTTCAACATTTATTTATTTCTTTATTTCCTTTCCCCACTGGGCTATTTTTCCTATTGGAGCTCATATAGATACTTGCTTTTCCAACTAGGGCAGTAGCTTGGCTAGTAATAATAATAATAATGTGGTACCATAACCTCCTGTGCAATGATGAAGAGCATATGGTACCTCGTTTGCCAGGGGAAAGAACATATGGTACTGTGACCTTTCTTGTGATTCGAAAGAACATATGGTAATGTAACCCTGTTTACGATAGGAAGGAGCATATTGTACAGTACTTATCCTAACCATATGGTACTATAACTTCTTTTGCAATGGGTAATAGCATATGGTATTGTAGCCTCGTGAACAATGGGAAAGAGCATATTGTACCGTAACCTCCTTTACAATGATCAAGAACATATGGCACCGTAACCTTGTTTGCGCTGGAAAAGATAATATTGTATCATGGCCTTTCTTTCGATTGGAAAGAGCGTGTGGTATCATAACATCATTTGCAATGACACTGCATATGGCACCGTAACCTGCTTTGCGATGGTAAGAAGCATATTGTACAGTGCGTAACCTAACCTTGTTTGCGATGGGAAATGCATATGGTAGTGTAACCTCGTTTCGTAAGGGAAAGAGCACCGTGTTTCGTAACCTCGTTTGCAATGGAGAAAGAGCGTATGAAATAGCTTATTGATTTTAGATTAAAAACTTTTGCAGAATGGTTCATTAATTTAAAATAGCTGCTTTCACATCTAGAAAATTTGTGTGGTATAATAAAGATGAACAATGAAAACATATTCAGTAAAATTTGCAATTTCCTCAGGCTTCATGACCTTACATTTTCCGAGGTACACCTGTGGGCTGTGTTGAAATTGAGGGTATACAGAAATCTTTCCTCACAATAAAATAGCTTTTAATTTATTAGAGCAAATCTGGATCACTTACACGCAACTATGGTTAGCCTTAAAAGGTTGGTTTCACAAAGCATCGCTCAGAGCAGATCCCTGAAGCCTAAATTGAACCCAACACAGGTATAATAGGATTATGTGTTCACTTCAATTCTCTTCCGGGAATAAAATATTTGATGAAGTTCTATTGTTCGGGGTCAGTATATTCTTGGCTTAATCACATGCTATTGTTCAACTCTCTTGGGATTCCGAAGCTGGTGTTTAAACAGCCTCCCCCACGGACGTCCTGATCATCGATGAACGAGATAGATAATGTTTTGGTCTACAGAAATTAGTTTTTGAGTTCGAATTACAATGCCTTCCATGAAGAAGAATAACCAAGTTGTCAGGGAAAATTGCTCTGCTATATATATATATATATATATATATATATATATATATATATATATTTATATATATATATATTTATATATATATATATATATATATATACATATATATTTATATATATATATATATATACATATATATATATATATATATATATATATATATGTGTGTGTGTGTGTGTGTATCTCATCACCATCAACCGTAACTAGTCTACTGCAGGACAAAGGACTCGGACATCCCTCCAATCCCGTTTGTTTATTGGTCTTTTTATGCCAATCTATACTCGCAAATTTTCTGAATTCGTCAATCCAACGTCTTCTTTTCCTTCCCTTGCTTCTCTAGGGATCCATTATTTTGTTCACAATGCCCAAGTCTTAACTTTCATTCTCATTATATGTCCTGTTCATGTCCATTTATTTTATTTTTTCATATTTTTAGAATATCCATTACTTTAGTTTTCTTTCGTATCCATGTTGCTCTTTTTCTGTATCTTATTGTTACATTCATCATTAATCTTTCCAAAGCGCTTTGCGCTGTAACTAGCTTATGTTCTACCTCTCAAGCTTTAGTAAGGCTCCAAGTTTCTGATGTAAAAGTTGATACTGTTAGGACCATCTGATTGAAATCTTTTCATTTTATAGAAAGTGGCATTTTACTTTTCATTATCTCATTTTGTTTCCCAAACGATCTCTACCCCCATATATATATATATATATATATATATATATATATATATATATATATATATATATATATGTATGTATGTGTGTGTGTGAAGAGAGAGAGAGATAGTTTCGAAAGGCTTCCTCATATAAAATATAATTCCCCATTTAAATATGAAAGACCTTTTTTAAGCTTTAAGAAAGCGTACTTTAATTAAAATACCTAGAATTCATAACAAAACGACAACAATGGTCTCACGAATCATGAGAAGGGTAAATAAATGTATTAAAGATCATTTGCCATTCCATTAATAATTGTATTTTCAAAACTAAGCTGGACTGTGCAGAATGTGTTACCATAGATAGATTTTCTTTATTATATTTCTTACACAGCATAAGACACTGTTTTTCTTTTTTCACCTGATCGACTTTTGATAAACAATTTCTGATATAATTAATCAATTGAAAATATGAGTTGAATTTATTATAGAATGTTTATGAAACTGCAGATGTATAATTTAGAAACTATTTAAGCACACCTTAGTCTTTTGAGTGCTAAACTATTCTCGTAGTTGTGAATAGTTTTTTTACCGGATATTCTAAAAATTTCCTACGTCTTTGAGTATTTAGGAATTAAAGTCTCTCTCTCTCTCTCTCTCTCTCTCTCTCTCTCTCTCTCTCTCTCTCTCTCTCTCTCTCTCTCCACATTCCAAACCATGAAAAGTTCCATTTGTCTTACCTGGCTGTACCAAAATACAAAGCACATTAAAAGTTTATAATAATTAATGTTTTTATCAAGTGATTAATATTGTGTTTAAGAAAACCGCAGATACCAACTCGCCGCGAATAATAATTGGTTTTTCGTGTAATATAACCACAATTGCAGGATATTCGATATCCATTCTTTCTATAAATTTGTATGCAGACAAATTTATGCTTGGTAGAGGAGAAAGGGTAATGTGAATAACGATTGCCGAATAATCCTTCCACAATTCTGCCGCTTTCGGTTTAGTTTTGGTTTCGGATAAATTTGAAATTTGTGTTGGCAACGATATATGATGTGTTTAGGATTTCCAGAGTTCCATTTATTTAGGAGTTACACCGACTAAATCTGCGGCACACAGGATTTGTCGAGTGTATTTGGTCCTAAAAAAAGAGCAAATGTTATTTGGTGCTTATTGAGCACGAAGAAATATAGTGTATAATATATGCAGTATGCAGATGATCAAGGCAAGTAATATAAAGGGAACAGTATGGCTACTATACAAACACACACACACACACACACACACACACACATATATATATATATATATATATATCATTACCTCTTTTGACTCAAACGACTTAAACAGAAAACAAAGTATCCATTTGTCAATATGGAGTGGTGGGACATACTTAGGTTAGCAGCTTTACTGAAAGAGCATATACAGAGGAAAAAGGATTTTCATAGATAAACAACACTTATATGTGCACACACCTTCATAAACATACACACACATGCATACACACGCACACACATAAATATATATATATATATATACTGTATATACCATATATATATATATATATATATATACTGTATATACCATATATATATATATATATATATACTGTATATACGTATATGTGTGTGTATGTATGTATGTATGTATGCATGTATAGGCAACTTTTTTGTTCATTTTCATTTATACTGCTGATAGAAGATTCAGCCATCAATTTGTGACTTTTTTAGGACTATATTGAAAAATGAAACCAAACTTATTTGTAAATAAGTTTATGCCAATAACTGTCACTCCTCTATTCCTTGCCTTTATTCTTAAATCAAGGACAGTCCTTGAGACTGAAAAGTTCTTGCACGTTTATCGAAATTTGTTAGTATCAAAATGCAATCTAGTGGTAAATGTTTACTTCCGTGAAAGTTATGTTGTGAAATTAAAGTTACCAACTTAATTATAATCACCAGATTCAAGTTGAGAGAGGTTAGCTGAGTCACAGAGAATGTATTTGAAGCCCTTCATCTTGGGACGTGTTTACCAAAGTGAATCAAGGACCTGTTCTTTTGTGTTGCTTTTTTAGTCATATTTACAATGGACTTTTCTGTTCAAACTCCTGCTGTGATGTTACGAAACGAGATTAGATTATGTAACGCTCTCTCTCTCTCTCTCTCTCTCTCTCTCTCTCTCTCTCTCTCTCAATGATAGTATCGTTATTAAAGATACAGCCCTCAAATTAACCATGATTGTGTAGGATCAAATGAAATCTTTGGTGGCTGCAAGTGGTTGAAAACTGTAATTCTGGTTTTAGACCAAGACATCATTTGAAGTTAAAAAAAAAAATGCAATTTTCTCCTCATAAGCTATTTTTATAACTTGAATGTCACTTTGACAGCTATTTTTGGTATGAGGGTCATGTTCAAAATTAGTCTCTAATTTGGATATAATTTGAAAATGCATTATTAGTGACGTATGTATGTCACATAAGAGGTTCCTATATCTGCTAGTTTGAGATTTATGATTGAGGTTAAGATTATATAAAAAAAAAATCTATTCATTTAGGAACCTTGATATTCACGCAATTCCCGGTCCTCGAGTAACAAGTTTCACTGAGATTCCATCAACCTGTACCAACCGTGTGTCACACAATCGTACATAGTAATGACATTTCTATATATATATATATATATATATATATATATATATTATGCTTTGTATTTTCGCTCTCTCCTCGCACTGACAGGGACCTGAATAAACATGTCTGTTTTTCTCACCGTTAACTGTTAACAGTACCGGTTGTCGGTTGAACATGAAATTGCCTGTTATGTTTTTATGTCCTTCTTGCCTGGAATTGATGTATATATAAGTTGATGTTCTGTAATAAAGTCACTCAGTTGCTTTCATCCCGTTTTTGAGTCACAACCTACTGTTGGCTCGTCACAAACCTTGTCGGAGTTGAAATGACGAGATCTAAGTGAAAGACACAGTGGCAAAGCCATGCGAACTATTCTCCTTCATGTGCATGCATTTACAGGTAATATTCCTTCATTAATATCTATGACCTGAAGTATTAAGGCTAGTGTGACATGCACATACGAACACACAAAAACAGATAGCCAGTGACAGTCTAGGTAGAATAATTGATTTTGAGTTGTCTGGCATCCTGACGTCGAAGGTTACTGACACTGATATAATTTGTTATAAACAAAGCAATTGATATCTTCGTCAATGACCTTGGATGTCTGAGTGAGTCACTCACACACACACACACACACACATATATATATATATATATATATATATATATATATATATATATTTTTTACAGAGAGAGAGAGAGAGAGAGAGAGAGAGAGAGAGAGAGAGAGAGAGAGAGAGAGAGAGAGAGAGAGAGAGAGAGAGGGTATTGTCTTAATTGGCTGTTCTCTTTTTAAATATTTGTAGTATAAAAAACATTGAATTTGTGTTTTCGTTACCTAATCAGCTGAAATGTACCGGAAATCATAACGGCAGGTGAACACGGAAGCTTTTTCAAAGTCTGGATGATTGAAGGCTTAATTAAAAACAAATTTGACTTTGCTTTTACCTCTAGGAGGGAGAGGTAACGTCGTTAAGAATAAACACACATTCTACCTTTACCCTTTCATCGTTTGTTTTTAAAACTTTGCCCATAACTTTTTATTGAGTATAAGGGAGTTTAAAGGAAATTATTTTTAGACAAGTATATAATTCTCTTATATGTAATTTAATCACACCAAGTTCGAGAGATTCCATTTATGCCTTGGGAGATGGGGATCTGTTATTCTAATAAGAACAGCCAGGAGACAGCAACGCTCCCCTATAATGCAAATTTTATTGATATGATTTGTTTGTAAAAATTAGACTCCAAACAGTACTTTTTTCCCCTGGCAACACCTCGTCAATAGAAGTAAATTTTTCCCAAAGGCAACCGTCTCGAGATTACCCAAGAAGTAAATACGGGGCCAGACTCATTCAGTTTTGTACATATGGTTATGATAAATCTTATTATATATTTCCTTAATCCCAACCCAATGTCTCCATAATTTTTTTTATGTAGAATCTAGAAGGGAAATCAAGAAATCACCGATAATGCATTTGGATTTTTAATTACTTCATACTAAATTCAATTAATTTTCTTTTCATTTGAACCATTTGCATTACATAAATGGTTAGTGTTTTGATCTCTATCACATTAAGTAGATTTATAGAAGGAAAGAGCCCATTTCTATAATGAGACAAGTCCTAGAGAAGTATCTATAGTAGGTAAAAGGAAAGTTTACTTGTGTTTTGTGGATCTTGAAAAACTTTTAGTAGGGTACCAAAAAGGTTAGTCTATTTGTTTTTTGAGAAAGAAAGGAGTATCGAAATATTAGGTCAGGTAAGTGAGGATATTATATGAGGGGGTGAAAAGTGTTGAGGATTTCATCATTATATCAGACACAGAAAGAAATACAAAAAAAAAAAAAAAAAATTTTAGAAAGAAAGTACCGAAGAAAGGCAATGATTAAAGGTGAAGATGGGAAAGGCAGAGCAAGTAATTACTAGTAGTTATTAGTAAAGAATGACGCAACGAAATAAAAATTCATGTGGAAGATGGTACAGAGATAAAAAAGAACAAAGAGTTGTTTTAACAACATGGGATCAGTAATAACAGAGGAAGGAGGTACTAAGAAAGCATTGAGACATAAGGTGAAAGAAGGAGGGCAAAATTGGAGTGAACAAACTGGAGTTGTTTTGGGTAAGAAAATAGCAATAAGCCTCAAAATGAAGATATGAAAGAGAGTTAACTGGGAACTTGAGAGGAAAGAACAGGGAGAGAACGGTGAGATGGATTGCTGGAATATCACTACTGGAAAATACAAGAGGAATGTGTGGAATATGTTATGTAAAGGAGGCTAAGGAAGCTCGTCGGATATGCTATGAATATATATATATGTGTGTGTGTGTGTCTGTGTGTGTATATATATATATACGTACATATATATATTTTTTTTCACAAAAGCTAAACGATAATGCTTAATATCATATATATATATATATATATATATATATATATATATATATATATATATATATATATATATATATATATATATATATATATATGTATATATATATGTGTATATATGTATATATATATATATATATATATATATATATATATATATATATATATATATAACTTTTTTAACCTGGACTGCAATAGTGTACACATTTTAAACTTTTCAAATGAGAAGTTAAAAAACATTGAAACTGAAAATAAGGTTGCTCCTTGACCTTAAAACATGGAATGTTCTGAATTCTTTTATATGATCCGTAAATAGAAAATTCTTTTACCCCAAACTCCTTATTCCTGCACGTATGTGTAATATTACCTGTTGATGAGCAAAGTTGCACAACTATTTTGATGCTTTCTCTAGTTTTAGACAAGGTTTGTCGTCTAAGTGATTTTACAATCCTTCTTGAGTCTGTCAACAACGTCTCTTCGCTAATAAGTTAATGGCGTTATTATTTACTATGATGGAACCCTTAGACATTACGACAGCACATGAGGAGTTTGCATGAGGGTCATTTGAATTAATACTCCCTTATTTTCTTTTATCTTCTCCTACTCAGGAGAATGAATGACAAACAGAGATAAGGAAATTACATAAGGTTCCATGTTATCAAAATTAGTTTATAAATAGCAGGTTGGTTTTTACTTTATTGTCAATTATGTTTGGTGTTCAATTCAAAGTTTTATTTTTATTTCTTGAACTTGAAATTGAATTAAGGATTTTTTCAGACTCGATGAGTAGTCTATAGAATTTTTTTTAACTACACTTGCTCATATAATAATTTATTTAATTTATTGCCATATTTTTTTCTTAAATTTTGTGCCTCCTTTGACCCAGATTACTAAAACATATTAAATATTTTCTCAATCATCTGTACTCCCAAGTGGCATTAATTTTTTTTCCAATGAGCTTGATAATTAATTAACTCTTTTTTAATAAAAGAATACGAGGAAGCTTGTTATTATTACCATGAACATTTCTAAGAAGTCGAATCGAATCATTTTGTTGTTATTTTCACTAACTGTTTAGAAAAATTATTTGAGTTTTTCTTCTCTTTCAGGTAAGTACAGATTGCTCGTTGTTCTTGACGTCACTGAATTGACCTGAGTAAACTCAGGTAAGATTTCATTCTGTTGTTATTGTTATTGTCGCAATTTAGGCATCTGAGGTACTCTGGGTTTTAGGCGGCGAATACCTTTCTTCATTTTCACTCTATCAAGAAAAAATAATAAATTTTCTGATGATTCTTCTGTGAAATTTGTGGTCTTTTTTAATCAGGTTTTATAATATTCACTGTTTACAGTTCAATTAATCAACATTTTAAAACATTTCATATTGCTTAAGCAAAACCACTCGATTTTGTATATTGTTGCATTAGTTAAATCTTATCACTATCAGGCTTTTATAGCCGTATTATTACCGTTGCATTTTGTTGATTAGAGTAGAATAGAATTTCCACCGCTCTCCTTTTTGCCGTTGTTCGCTTTGTATTGTGGAAACTATGCGTAAGTGATTGGTGAAAGGAATTCCAGTACTATTTTCTTTTGCAAATCTGTCAGTGATTGAAGGACATCTTTTTGGCACCTTTTGCAAATCATTATGCAATACTTTTAAGGGTCCTCTTGTTGAGAATGCTTTTCAAAAGGCATTCTTATGTCCAGAATGTTCTGCGTTCAGACCTTTTACGGTCTATGAGAAATTTATTTTAACTATGCATTTATTTATTACCAATTGCAGGTGGAAGTTCTGTTTCAAGAAATATTTCACAGGTTACCAATTACGTATCCCTATATCCATATATCCGTATATATAAATATATATATATATATATATGTATATATAAATATATATATATATATATATATATATATATATATATATATAATATAGATAGGTAGGCATTTGTTTACTTATTGATGTTTATATACCACATTTTCCTCCTGTAATTTAATCTGTGCGATTCTTGGATGAGAGAGAGAGAGAGAGAGAGAGAGAGAGAGAGAGAGAGAGAGAGAGAGAGAGAGAGAGAGAGAGAGAGAGAGAGAGAGAGAGTATTGCTTTTCAAACCCACATTAAAAATTTAAAATGTTGTTGCACTTATAACTTAAAATATAAATTTGATTGTAATTCAGATGATATTAATTTCAAATTTATGAGTCTTTTAGGAATAAAACAATTTTGGCAAAACTCATATGTTTTCCTTCCCTAACTTTAGTTGATATTTCCATCGTTGCCAATTTCTTTTATAGTTGATACTGGTGATTGTCTTAGTTAATAATTTATTTAATTTTCCAAAAATATACTTGAAAAAAAATATGAGTTCAGTTCTTTTTTGAATAGTCATTAAAACCAAGGAATGGTTAAAGTTTCTGGCAAAAAAGTTTCTTACGGGCAATCTTAAACTCTCCTTTAAATCAATACATTTTGGATATTTATGCTCCCTGTGATACGGTGATAGATACTGGGTATAACTCTCATGTTCTTCCGTAAACACATGGAATGACTTCCTCTCTCCTTCTTTGTTTCCCATTAAGATTAGAGAAATAATTCCGCTTTGCCACTTCTACGGTGAAGGGGGCCGGGGAGACATGACCAATAAATTAGAGGAATATAGGAAATCACTCTCCACTCGTTTATCTGTAGTAATGGACCTAGAACTCCTTTAGATTCGAAGGGGCTGGTATTTAGTGTCCTTACTTGGAGGGTCTTCCTTGCTCTTGATTCTTTCACTGTTAGTTTCGACCTGGAATTTACAGCTATTTTGCTCTTTATTTCGTGGTGCTGTGGTTTAATGCTAATTCCGTTTTATATGTTGCTGCGTTTCAGAGCTATACCCGTTCTTCTTTGGTGTTACTGGGCCTTAGGGCTTATTCTGACGTAGGGTATTACTCTGAGTTAAGGTTCTTTCACTTTTCTCTGGTTTTGTTGTGTTCTGGGGTTGATTTCCTCTTCTTGCCTGTGGCTTTAGTTTAGCGCTAATTCAATCTTCGTCGTTTTCAGTGTATTTTACGATTGATTCTCTATTAGTCGGTGTTGCTATTTTAGGACTGATTATTTATTATTTAGTGCAATTGGGTTTTTATTGCTGGTTCATGTACCGCTTCATAATATCAAGAAGGAACCTTGGTCTAATGCGTGGAATCTTTTTTATCTTTCCCTATCTGAAAGGAAACTGGTCATGTAATCCTTTATATGAACGTGATTTTGTTTGGAGATATTACAGAGTCTCGTAAAGGCTTGGATTCAATTTATAGTTCATAAAAATATTGTGTATAATGCTATAGTTATTTTTTAGGATTACCAATGCGAATTCAAACCATGTCTCATATTGAGTTCCTAAATCGAACACAATATTTGTGTGTGTGTATATATATATATGTATATATATATATATATATATATATATATATATATATATAATATATATATATACACATATTTATATTTATACATTCACTATAAAAGTATAAATACAGTATATATGTGTGTATCTGTATGTACCTGTACAAATACATGCACATATATATGTATATATAGATATATATATTCATATATATATATGTGTGTATGTATATATATATATATATATATATATATATATATATATATATATGTGTGTGTGTGTGTGTGTGTGTGTATACACTCGCAGTGAAGTGTGCTAATGGCACAAATGAAAGGTTGAATGTTGAGTTGTGATTGCACCAGGAATTGTCTGTAAGCACTTTCCTTGTTGCAGTTATCATGGCCAGATTGACCGATGGCATTATGCAGGAGTCTCTGTGGTCTGTGTTACTTACAGACAACATGGTGACCTGAGGCGAGAGTAATGAGGAGGTTGAAGGAGATCTGGAAATTTGGAGGTCTGCGCTAGAGGGAGTATGAAAATCAGCCGAAGTATGACATTATACACATGTAACTGAGAGAGATTGCAGAAATGTAGTACGATTGGAAGGCATAGAACTGGTAGGAAAGTTGTTGTTTAGATATTTAGGATCAACTAGACAAAGTGCAAATGGGGAGGTGAGGAGGAGAATACAAGCTGGGTGGAATACCTGGATAAGAGTATCTGATGCGGTATGCGACGAAAAGATATCAGCAAGTCTGAAAGTGAATGCCTATAAGGTGGTGGTAAGATCAGCTATGCTGTGTTGTTTCGGCACCGTACTTTTAAGGTTCTCACTAGGGTATTGAAGGGAGATGAAATCAGAAATAAATACAATTGAGTTACTTCACATGGCAAGCATTTTAGAAAGAAAATAAGTGAAGCAAGACTTAGTGGTTCGGGCACGTGAAGAAAAGGGAGGAAGTGTATGTCGGGACGTAGATGCTGAGCATGGAACCACCAGTAGAAAGAGATGAAGGGAGATTTATGGATTCCATAAGAGAAGATATAAGGCAGTTATTTATTGTGACAGAGGAGGATTCAGATAAAGGTAAATAGAGACAGATGATTCGCTATGACGTCCCTTGAATGATAAAAGCCGAAAAATTTCCCATCTCTCTCTCTCTCTCTCTCTCTCTCTCTCTCTCTCTCTCTCTCCTCTCTCTCTCCTCTCTCTCTCATGGGTGTTTCTGGTTACGGAAATGCTGTGTACTAAAATTTTAATTCCTTACTATATACTTCATTATTACGCTCTCTCTCTCTCTCTCTCTCTCTCTCTCTCTCTCTCTCTCTCTCTCTCTCTCTCTCTCTCTCTCTCTCTCTCTCTCAGCTAGATTTTTTGTATCCCATTTCAAGATATTCTTTCTTCGAGAAACATGAATGTTCATGTTCTCATTGTAGAGATATATTTATGTAATCATATAAGTCAAGAAGATCGTTATTTCTCGTAACATTAGTGATACTGTGTGTATACCATCATTGTATTGACTTTCAAATCTACATGCATCTTGCCAATACGCACCAACACGTTTATAAAAGACATAAAAACCACAAAGGTTTTTTTTTCTGTCTTTAGCTAAATTAGATGTGATCTTCCTAACTTCTTTCTCGATCGGAATTTTCTCACTATCTTTATATCCAACTGTTCTAACATAAGATTCATCTATTCTTTGCTTTTTAATTGCTTTCGTTACTGCTGAAGTTTGGACAAAATCAAAAGCTTTCACATAGTATATACATATCATACATAGTGGTTTGCTAATTATATTAATATGATCAGTTTTTACTACATGCGTGATTAAAGTTTATCTGTCTTTCTATTCGTCCTAATATGATCTATGTAAATATTTTATATATTACTGAGATTACACTTATTAGGCAGTAATTTTTCCGTTCTTTTGCGTCATAAAATTTTCTGATTTAGTATAATGATAAAGTTTTCCCAAGCTGTAGGTATGAAGCATTCATTCAGCAAGCTTCAATAATGTGAAATATCCTCCATCTATTAGTAAATCAAGTGTTAGGCCATCTGCTGATTTGCCTCTTTTCATGCCTTTTAATGTCCTCCTTACTTCTCCTAGTGTTACTTTTGGCACCGGGTCAGGTGTTCCATTATACACACACACACACACACACACACACACACACACACACACACACAATATATATATATATATATATATATATATATATATAATTATAATTATAATTATATACTCCCATGAATGGGAGGTACATCAGTTGTTGTTTGTGGATGATACTGTACTGGTTGCAGACGCGGACAAGAAGCTTGGCCGATTATTGAAAGAATTTGGAAGGGTGTGTGAGAGAAGGAAGTTGAGAGTTAATGTGGGTAAGAGGAAGGTTATGAGATGTACGAAAAAAGGAAGGTAGTGCGAGGTTGAATTTCATGTTGAATGGAGAGTTGCTTGAGGAGGTGAATCAGTTCAAGTACATGGGGTCTGTTTTTGCAGCAAATGGTGGTGTGGAAGCAGAAGTACCTCAGAGTCAATGAAGGATGCAAAGTTTTGGGAGCAGTTAAGGGAGTAGTAAATAATTTGTGATGTATGGATTGGAGTTGCGGGGAATGAAAGTGACGGAGAGACAGAAATTGAATGTGTTTCAGATGAAGTGTCTAAGGAGTATGGCTGGTGTATCTCGAGTAGATAGGGTTAGGAACGAAGTAGTGAAGGTGTGAACGGGTGTAAGAAATGAGTTAGCAGCTAGAGTGGATATGAATGTCCTGAGGTGGTTTGGCCATGTTGAGAGAATGGAAAATGGCTGTCTGCTAAAGAAGGTGATGAATGCAAGAGTTGATGGGAGAAGTACAAGAGGAAGGCCAAGGTTTGGGTGGATGGATGTAGTGAAGGAAGCTCTGGTTGATAAGAGGATAGATGTGAGAGAGGCAAGGGAGCGTGCTAGAAATAGGAATGTATGGCAAGCGATTGTGACGCAGTTCCGGTAGGCCCTGCTGCTTTCTCCGGTGCCTTGGATGACCGCGGAGGTAGCAGCAGTAAGGGATTCAGTGTTATGAAGCTTCATCTGTGGTGGATAACGGGGGAAGGTGGGCTGTAGCACCTTAGCAGTACCAGCCGAACTTGGTTGAGTCCCTTGTCAGGCTGGGAGGAACGTCGAGAGGAGAGGTCCCCATTTTTGTTTCATTTGTTTGATGTCGGCTACCCCCCCCCCCAAAAATTGGGGGAAGTGCCTTGGTATATGTATGTATGATGTATATATATATGGTTTGTGGTGGCCTATTGCGAACGTTCGAGTGCGGCTCATATTCGATAGGTTCTTGTAGTGTCTGCCAAGGTCTATATATGGATGTCTGGAACCTCACAATCCTTATGAGCTAAGGATCGAGGATGTAAGGAAGCCTGTAGGTTACGTGCTGAATCATCAGCTGCCATTGCTGTCCCTCGCTTGTCCCAGCTTGGGTGGAGAGGGGTTTTGGGCGCTGATCATATGGATATATTGCCCTATTTGGTCATTGTCACAGTCCCTAGCCTCTGTTATTCATGAACAACCTTTAAAAACTTTACAGTATAAATGTGTATATATTTACGCACACACACACACACACATATATATATATATATATATATATATATATATATATATATATATATATATGTATATATATATATATATATATATATATATATATATATATATATATCATCATCACATCAGTCGTAGATAGTCCATTGAGTGTGTGTTTACAAAACCATTAAGAAAAAAACATAGATCAGTGACTTGATACAATATCATTTTCTAATAACGGACTTAGAATTTAGAATTTAAATATTAGAGATTAGATTTTACTCTTAAGAAAAAACCTCTTGTGTTCTGGCAATGTTAGTCTAATGCTAACCCTTGCCTTTTGCACCATTCAACACACATTTGAGTTGTCTGCATAATGAGAATAAGTATATCACTATATGAAGTAAAGATTATCTGAAATAAATTCTGACGACTTATTAGATCTCTCTCTCTCTCTCTCTCTCTCTCTCTCTCTCTCTCTCTCTCTCTCTCTCTCTCTCTCTCTCTCTCTCTCTGCTTTTTGTATAATTTCCAATTAGTACGATATAAGACGAAAATAACGAGGATTTATACCAACGCTCAAGTTATCTTTTCTCCGAAAGTAATACAGCCAGCAGGGGTTATACTCTTTTGCGATAAACTTTTCAACTCTTTAAAAACTGCTGCGTACCTTGGAGAGGCCCTTCCCTCTGGTTCCTTGCATAGTTCATCGAATTAAAAGGTTAAAACCTTACTGAACAGTCTCTTTATCCCTTTCAAATGCCTCAGTACTTTTAGAGAAATATGAAAAACATAGTAAATATTACGTGTCAAATACCGATTAAAATTGGTCTTGGAATATAAGATAATTGAGATATATAATATGAAATTATTATTATTATTTTTTATTACTAGCTAAGCTACAACCCTATTTGGAAAAACACGGTGTTATAAGCCCAGGGTCCCCAACAGGGAAAGTAGCACAGCGAGGAAAAGAAACAAGGGAAATTAAATATTTTAAGAACAGTAACAACATTAAAATAAAAATTAATCATAAGATTATAAATCTGTGCTATATAAGTATTTCAATCTAAAGCAATATATTTGAATTGTAGTAAAATTTCAACGAAACAGAGGCCAAACAATTTCTGCTCAGAAAAGATAGAATTCTTTTTGAAATGTTTTCAGGATTCCATTCCTGCCGTCTTCCACTTTCATCTATCAAGGTCTGCAGAATGATTATGATCCGAGTAGTAATGCTCTTCTCGGTGCCTTGATATGAAGCACAGCTATAAATCACGAGAATTTCCCAGTTAGTTTTATACGTTTCCAGTAGGATTTAACCTTTGCTTAAGTTAGGAATGAGGAAAATAAATTATATTTTTAACCCCCCCCCTCTCTCCCCTCTCTCTCTCTCTCTCTCTCTCTCTCTCTCTCTCTCTCTCTCTCTCTCTCTCTCTCTCACTCTCTCTCTCTCTCTCTCTCTCTCTCTCTCTCTCTCTCTCTCTCTCTCTCTCTTAATATTGTATAAAATAAATTTGATAATCAAGTTACTCGTAAATATCTATTTTCTTTGATTCTAGTATTTTTTAAATCTTGATAATTTTCCTATATCATTAATATTCATTTCTAAATCGGTATCGGGTAACAATTAAGAACCATTAAAGGCAAGTAAAATCCTGTTGGCTAAAAGCATTAATTTGTTTAAACGTGTTTTACCTCGTTACTATTGCATTAAAGATGAATTAGTTTTTCCTCTCGCCACCAGACATTCATTTACCGAGAGCGAAATGATTAACGAATATTCCAAATGATAATAAAGGATTAGTATATATGACTGTAAGAAATGGGAATAATATTGCGGAAATATAGGAGAATATATAATGCGAAATTACTGAAAAATTCAGATATAGTGCAAGAAACACTTTATTTATTTATTTATTTATTTATTTATTTTTTTTTTTTTATTTTTTTTTTTTTTATCTCCAGACTAGGATCTATAACTGTTAAACTATTTACTACTGCCATTAGTTAAATGTCAATCAACATTTCATCTTATGTGAAATGTGAGTCCTAATGATCTAGTTTACTCTTGACCCTCATTATATTACATGAAATTACTGAAGCAACAGATGAATTCAATAAACCCATTTCAGAGTTTATCTTTTGCATATTTATATCAAAATTTTAATATAAATTTTTTACTTTATAGTTTAGCCTTCATTTCTCCGCGGCTGTTCCGTACTGGAATGCTTTTCCTAATGGGCCCTTGGGGAGTTGTAACACTTTTTTTTTCAACCAGGTGTGCAATTTGGCCTTAATAATAATAATGATGATGATAATTATAATAATCCACGAATCATTATTATTATTATTATTATTATTATTATTATTATTATTATTATTATTATTACTATTACTTATTATTATTGTTGTTATTATTTATATTTCTGTACATATTGTTTTTGTTATAATTCTTGTTAATCTAGTTTTTAATTATGATGTCTCTTTTTATTATCATTAATTCTAATGCTGTCTGGAGAGATTGAGCGAAATCCGGGACCAGTAGGTCCTAGATTTCGTCATTGTCGCCTTCTGTATTGCAATATTCGTGGTCTTCATGCAAATATTCAAGACCTTACAGTTGCGCCCAGACAATATGATATTCTTTTATGCTCAGAAACTTTGGTTTCTAATATGAGGCACTCATCTGAGCTCCTTATAACTGGTCTTAAGAAGCCAATACTGTTGAAACGTGATGCCATCCTTAGGGCCAGGGAAATGGCGGTGTACTGTATATTAGGACTTGGACCCTGCTTCTCATATATTCTGCTATGAATGTGGATGACATGATATTCGGGTAATAAAAGTTTGTGGCAGGCATAAGAACTTGTATTTGTGTTCGATCTACTGGAATCCAGACATGGATGATTCCATATTTGATTGTCTTCTTACCATTATGGCTAAGATACAAGAAGATGATAGAAAGGCTTCTTTTGTCTTTGTTGGTGATTTCAATGCTCATCATAGGGAGAGATTAAGTTCCGTTTCTCTTACCAATCGCCATGGCTTAAGAGCTTTAGACTTTGCCGCTGAATCAGGCTGTGAGAAAATCATAAGTGAAGCTACTCATTGGTCTGGTGATTGCTTGGACCTCGTATACACTGACTCACCTGGCGTTAAAACAAGTAATGTTGGTTCTCCAGTCGGGACATCTGATCATGCTTTGATTTTATTAGTAGTGAGCAGCCTGTCCCTGGTGTATCATACTCGTGTAGAATTTATATGAAATGTCAGCAGACTGGAATGGGATTTTGCATGATCTTTTGTGCTTGAATTGGTCACAATTACATAGTAGTGTAGATCCTGTTGTTCCTTTGAATGAGAATCTTGTCAACATAATTGATAGGCGTATCCCTTCTTGTGTGCTAAGGTACCGAGTGAAGTATAAACCGTGGTTCAGTGATGATTGTAGACGTGCTTATTTGGAGAAGCAGGAGACCTATCATCGTTGGAAGGGTAGCAGATCAGATTTGACCCGGAATAACTATACTCAGCTTAGAGCTTTTGCTCAGAGAGTTTATACTTCAACTGAAAAGGAATACAATGTAACCATAAAAGAAACCCTTTCTGGTACAACTAAGGAACACAAATGGTGGTCTACCCTTAAATCTGCACTCTTTGGTGTAGATGCAACAGTTCTTCCTTTACTTGAATCATATGGCTCTGTCACTCACTGTCCAACGGAAAAGGCAACCCATTTAGGTGATCTGTTTGACAGTAAACAGAGTAATGAAGAACTCGAACTTCTTCATTCCTGTTTTCCTGAGGCTAAAATAACTAGTTTAGCTTTTCGATCTCGTGATATTAAAGCTTTGTTGATGGACCTTGATGCTTATGAATGTGTAGACCCAAATGGTATTTTTCCTTTGTCTGTTATAGAGATTGCAGATTTCTTAGCTCCAACGTTATCTGTTATTTTGCCCAAGTTAGCAAGAAGAGGAGCTTTTAGCACTTGTTGTAGAATTGGTAAGGTTACTCCTTTATGTAAATGTGTTTGTGGTAGCTCAAGTCCCACTGATTACCGCCCAATTTCCATAACTCCCATATTATCTAAAGTTTTTGAACGTCTTAATAGGTTTGCTGAAGGTAATCATCTATTCCCTAGTTTGCAATTTGGTTTTTGTAAAAGCCTTGGAGCATGTGATGCCCTTCTTACAATCTCCAATGCTGTACAGAAATCCCTTGATTCTGGTCAGGAAGTTCGTATGATTAGCCTTGATTTTAGTGGTGCATTTGACCGTGGTAATCATGAGGCCCTTGTTTTCAAACTCAAACAGTTGGGAGTGGGTGGGTCATTTATTACCATTTTTATTGAATTTTTAAGTAAAGGATCTCAAAGATTTGTTGTTGTTGGGCACCATAGTGAGTATAGGAATGTGATATCCGGTGTTCCACAGGGTAGTGTTCTTGGCCCATACCTTTCATACTATATACACATGACATGTGGTTTGGCCTAGAAAACAAGCTTGTTGCATATGCAGATGATGCTACTCTCTTTGCATCAATTCCATCCCCTGAATGTAGATCTGGGGTTGGTGAATCCCTTAATAGAGATATAGCTAAAATTAGTGCATGTTGCAAATATGGAGTATGAAGTTGAATCCTAACCAAACTCAAAGTATAATTGTAAGTAGGTCAAGGACAGTCGCTCCTCAACATCCGGATCTCAGCATTGATAATGTTTCTTGAACTTTGTATGATTCTTTTAACATCTTAGTGTGATTCCTGACTGCAAATTAATTTTGAGACACACATTAGATCTATGTCTTCTTCAATTGCACAAAAAAATGGCTTATTGAGAAAGTTTTAAGATTTTCGGTGATCAATCCATTCTGAAGAAGCGTTTTAATTCTTTCATTCTACCTTGTTTTGAATATTGTTCTCCTAACTGGTCTTCAGTTGCTTATTGTCATCTTAATTTGTTGAACAGAAACTTACAGTCTATTAAATTTCTTATTCGTGATCTAGATATTAATCTTTGGCACCGTCGTTCAATTAGTTCATTATGCATGTTGCATAAGATTTTTCATAACTTTGACCATCCTTTACATTCAGATCTTCCTGGACAGTTCCATCCTGTTCGTAATACTAGGCAGGCATTTAATACTAATAGTCAGGCCTTCTCCATCATGAGGCTCAGTAATACGCAGTATTCTAGAAGTTTTATTCCAGCTGTGACCAAGTTGTGGAATGATCTTCCTGATCGGGTAGTTGAATCAGTAGATCTTCAAAAGTTTAAAGTTGCAGCAAATGTTTTTATGTTGAACAGGCTGACATAACTCTTTTTATAGTTTATATATGACATATCCGTGTTGACGTTACTGTTTTTACAATGATTTATTGTTAATCTTTTCTAATCATCTATTTATTTTTTTTTTCTTTCCTCACTGAACTATTTTTCCCTGTTGGAGCTCTTGGGCTTATAGCATCCTGCTTTTCCAAATAGGGTTGTAACTTGGCTAGTAATGATAATAATTTTAATAATAATAATAATAATAATAATAATAATAATAATAATAATAATAATAGTAATAATAATAGCCTACAGACAGAAATTATATGATTCGCCATGGTAAATTAGGAAAAAAAGCAGGTGAAGCAAAAACAGTGAAGTGGCATTAGGAACTTCCAGCTTCCTGGAGCGAAGCGTTTGACTGAACTCAAAAGAAAACCAAGGGAACTTTCCTGGCGGAAGTTGTCTGCGAGGCTCCAGGAAAGTAATGAGAAAAGATGCTGGTAAGCGAGATCATCAGTATTTTCGGGTGTACGTTAACCTCGTTTGCGATGATATAGAGAATATTCTCGTTGCCTCGTTTAAAATGGGAAAAACATATGGTACCGTAACCTTGTTTGCAATGGAAAAAGTATGTGGTACCGTAATCTTGTTTGCGATGAGAAAAGCATATGGTACCGTAACCTCATTTGCAATGGGAAAAGCTTATGGTACCGTAACCTGGTTTGAAATGGGAAAAGCATGTGGTACCGTAACCTCGTTTGAAATCGGAAAAGCAAGAGGTACCTTAACCTCGTTTGAAATGGGAAAAGCAAGCATGTGGTACCATAACCTCGTTTGCAATGGGAAAAGCATGTGATATTGTAACTTTGTTTGCAATGGGAAAGAGCATATGGTACTGTGACCTCTTTTGCAATGGGAAAAGCATAGGGTACCGTAACATTGTTTGCAATGGGAAAAGCATATTGTACCATAACCTTGTTTGCAATTGGAAAAGTATTTGGTACTGTAACCTTGTTTGCAATGAAAAAAGCATATGATACCGTAACCTCGTATGCAATGGCAAAAGCTTATGGTACCGTAACCTCGTTTGAAATGGGAAAAGCATGGGGTACCGTAACCGCGTTTGAAATGGGAAAATCATGTGGTACCATAACCTTGTTTGCAATGGGAAAAACGTGTGGGTACCGTAACCTCATTTGACATGGGAAAAGCATGTGGTACCATAACCTTGTTTGCAATGGGAAAAGCATGTGGTACTGTTACTTTATTTGCAACTGTGGCCTTGTTTGCAATGGGAAAGGCATGTGGTAGCATAACCTCGTTTGCAATGGGAAAAGCATGTTTTACCGTAACCTCGTTTGCAATGGGGAAAGCATATGGTACCATAACTTCGTTTGAAATGGGAAAAGCATGGGGTACCGTAACCTCGTTTTTAATGGGAAAAGCAGATGGTACTGTAACCATGTTTGCAATGGGAAAAGCATGTGGTACCGTAACCTCGTTTGCAATGGGAAAAGCATGTGGTACCATAACCTTGTTTGCAATGGGAAAAGCATGTGGTACCGTAACCTCGTTTGCAATGGGAAAAGCATGTGGTTCTGTAATCTCGTTTGCAATGGGAAAAGCATGGGGCTACTGTAACCTCGTTTGCAATGGGAAAAGTTTATGGTACCCTAGCCTCGTTTGCAATGGGAAAAGCATGTGGTACTGTAAGCTCGTTTGCTATGGAAAAAGTATATGCTACTGTAATATCGTTTGCAATGGGAAAAGCATGTGGTACCGTAACCTCGTTTGCTATGGAAAAAGTATATGCTACTGTAATATCGTTTGCAATGGGGAAAGCATGTGGTACCGTAACCTCGTTTGCTATGGAAAAAGTATATGCTACTGTAATATCGTTTGCAATGGGAAAAGCATGTGGTACTGTAACCTCGTTTGCAATGAGAAAAGCATTTGGTACCGTAACCTAACCTCGTTTCCAATGGGAAAAGCATGTGGTACCATAACCTTGTTTGCAATGGGAAGAGCATAAGGTACCGTAATTTAGCTTGCAATAGAAAAAGTATATGGTACCCTAGCCTCGTTTGCAACGGGAAAACCATGTAGTACCATATCCTCGTTTGCAATGGGAAATGTATATGGTACCTTAGCCTTGTTTGCAATGGGAAAAGCACATGGTAACGTAACCTCGTTTGCAATGGGAAAAGTATATAGTACCCTAGCCTTGTTTGCAATGGAAAGCATGTAGTACTGTAATCTCTTTTGCAATGGGAAAAGTATATGGTACCTTAGCCTTGTTTGCAATGGGATAAACACGTGGTACTGTAACCGTGTTTGCAATGGGAAAAGTATATGGTACTGTAATCTTGTTTGGAATGGGAAAAGCATATGGTACCGCAACCTCGTTTGCATTGGGAAAAGCTTGTGGTACTCTATCCTCGTTTGCAATGGGAAAAGTATATGGAACCGTAATCTCATTTGCAATGGGAAAAGTATATGGTACCCTATCCTCGTTTGCAATGGGAAAAGCATGTAGTACCGTAACCTCGTTTGCAATGGAAAAAGCATGTGGTACTGTAACCTTGCAATGGGAAAAGTATATGTTACCATAACCTTGTTTGCAATGGGAAAAGCATATGGTACTCTATCCTCGTTTGCAATGGGAAAAATATATGGAACCGTAACCTCGTTTGCAATAGGAAAAGTATATGGTACCCTAGCCTCGTTTGCAATGGGAAAAGCATATGGTACTGTAATCTCGTTTGCAATGGGAAATGCATGTGGTACCGTATCCTCATATGCAATGGGAAAAATATATGGTGCTCTAGGCTAGTTTGCAATGGGAAAGGCATATGGTACCTTAACCTTGTTAGCTATGGAAAAAGCATATGATACCTTAGCCTCGTTTACAATGGGAATAGTATATGGTACCATAGCCTTGCTTGTAAAGGGAAAGGCATATGGTACCTTAGCCTTGTTAGCTATGGAAAAAGCATATGGTACCTTAGCCTCGTTTGAAATGGAAAAAAACATATGGTACTGAAGCCTCGTTTACAATGGGAATAGCATATGGTACCTCAGTCTTGTTTGTAATTGAAAAAGCATATGGTACCGTAATCTTGTTTGCAATGGGAAAAGTATATGGTACCGTAGCCTCGTTTGACATGGGATAAGCATATGGTACCGTAACCTTGTTTGCAATTAGAGAAGTATATGGTACCCTAACCTCGTTTGCAATAGGAAAAAGCATATGGTAGTGTAACCTTGTTTACAAGGGTAAAAGCATATGGTACCCGAGCCTCGTTTTCAATGGCAAAAGTATATGGTATTGTAATCTCGTTTGTAATGGGAAAAGCGTATGGTACCGTAACCTTGTTTGCAATGGGAAAAGCATATGGTATCCTAGCCTCGTTTGCAATGGCAAAAGTATATGGTATTTTAATCTTGTTTGCAATGGGAAAAGCATATGGTAACGTAACCTTATTTGCAATGGAAGAAGTATATGGTACCCTAGCCTCGTTTGAAGTGGGAAAAGCTTATTGTACTGTAACCTTGTGTACAAGGGGAAAAGCTTATGGTACTGTAACTTTGTTCGCAATGGAAAATTTAGATGGTACCGTAGCCTCGTTTGCAATGGGAAAAGCATATGGTACCATAACCTCTTTTGTAATGGGAAGCACATGGTACCATAGTCTCGTTTGCAATGAGAAAACCATATGGTACCATATTCTCGTTTGCAATGGGAAAAGCATATGGTACCGTAACCTTGTTTGCAGGGGGAAAAGCATAGAGTACCCTAGCCAGGTTTGCAATGCGAAAGGTATATGGTACTGTAATCTTGTTTACAAGGGGAAAAGCATATGTTACCGTAGCTTTGTTTGCAATGGGAAAAGCATATGGTGCCGTAACCTTGTTTCCAATGGGAAAAGCATATGGTACCCTAGCCTTGTATGTAAGGGGAAAAGCATATGGTACCGTAACCTTGTTTGCAAGTGGAAAAGCATATGGTACCGTAACCTTGTTTGCAAGGGGAAAAGCATATGGTACCCTAGCCTGGTTTGCAATGGGAAAGGTATATGATACTGTAATCTCGTTTACAATGGGAAAAGCATATGTAACCGTAACTTTGTTTGCTATGGGAAAAGCATATGGTACTGTAACCTTGTTTGCAACGGAAAAAGTAGATGGTACCATAGTCTCGTTTGCAATGTGAAAAGCATATGGTACAGTAACCTCGTTTACAATGGGAAGCATATGGTACCATAGTCCCGTTTGCAATGGAAATAGCATATGGTACCGTAGCCTCGTTTGAAATGGAAAAAGCATATGTTACTGCAACTTTTTTTGCAATGGAATAAGCATATGGTACTGTATCCTTGTTTGCAATGGGAAAAGCATATGGTACCGTAGCCTCGTTTGCAATGGGAAAAACATATGGTACTGAGACCTTGTTTGCGATGGGAAAAGCATTAGCATATGGTACTGTGACCTAGTTTTCAATAGGAGAAATATATGTTGCCATAGGCTCGTTTTACAAGGTTACCGTACAATATACTCTTTCTTATTGCTAACAAGATTACGGTACCAGCTCTTACCATAACTTCGTTTGCGATGGGAATGAGTTTATTGTACCATAACCTCGTATGCGATGGGAAATAACATATGGTACCGTAACCTTATTTAGAATGGGAAAGAGCATATGGTACCGTAACCTCGTTTGTGATTGGAAAGAGCATATGGTACTGTATTCTTGTTAGCGATAGAAAAGAGTATACATACCATAACCTCATTTGCGATGGGAAGGAGCATATTGTACCTAAACCTCGTTTGTGATTGGAAAGAGCATATGGTACCGTAATCTTGTTAGCGACAGGAAAGACTATATATACCATAACCTCGTTTCGTAAGGGAAAGAGAACATTGTTTCGTAATATCGTTTGCTATGGGAAAGAGTATTTTGTACTGTAACAACGTTTGCAATGGGAAAGATCTTTTGGCACCGTAACCTCGTTTGCGATGGGAAAGTGCATATAGTAACGTAACCTATTTTGCGATAGGAAAGAGTTTATTGTACCTTAACCTCGTATGCGATGGGAACAGCGCACATGGTACCCTTTACCTTGTTGTTTCCGATGGGAAAGATCATGTAGAACCGTAATCTCGTTTGCGATGGGGAAGAGTATATTGTACCATAACTTCGTTTGCTATAGGAAAGAGCATATGGTACCGTATAACCTCGTTTGGGATGGGAAAGTCCATATAGTACCGTAACCTCATTTGTGATGGGAAAGAGCATATGGTACCGTAACCTCGTTTTCGATGAGAAAGAGCATATGGTACCGTAACTTCGTTTGTGATGAGAAAGAGTATATGTTACAGTAACCTCGTTTGTGATGGGAAAGATCCCTTGGTACCGTAACCTTTTTTGCGATGGAGAAAGGCCATATAGTACAGTAACCTCCTTTGTGATGGGAAAGAGCATATGATACCGTAACCTTGTTTTCATTAGGAAAGAACATATGGTACCGGTATCTTTATTGCAATGGGAAAGAGACGACATCAACTTAGGCAAACTTTTAGTACTTAAAAATGTTTTAATCGTGATATTCTGTGTATTTAAAGTAAGGTTGCTGTCACCCCAAGACGAATGTGGTTTTTAGGCATGATGCCGATGTGATGGAAATAGCCAGATCTTTTTTTTTCTGGCTGCCCCAGCACGCTATCAAAACTTGTCGAGAAGTACGAGTCTCATTACTCTCACCGACCCTTTCTTTAAAGTTCCCTTAGGGGCTCATAAAACATCACAGCTGTTTGTAATGGAAGGAAATCCTTTATAAGAGTTTGCCATCAACCCAAAATGAGGACTTGACAGAGGGGCCTGATGTTTGCCGGCATCATCAACAAACAGCTAGAAGGATGGACCTCAAGAAATCTGATTGTCATTTCTCTCACTGATCCTTTCTCCTTGAATGGTGTGTAAGGGAAGCACAAGAATACAGCGTAAGTTAGAGGTCTATGACGGCTGTAGCAGATAACAACAAGGACAGAACTCAAGAAGTCTATTTCTCACTCCTGACACTGACCCTGTATTGGCAAGCAATATGCAGAAGTAATCTAGCCCCGGTAAAGTTGAAGCGTGTGGAAGAAGCCAAGCACAGCATTTACCCATTCACCTTATCAGGATGGCAAGGTCCCCGGTGTTTGTAAGATTCGGATGTTTGTCAGCTGTAAACGCTCATTTTCCAAAATTAAGGAAGGAAATACGTGAAGGGAAGTATAAAGAACTATAGGTCCTCAACTTACAGACTTAATTGGTTCTAAGATGCTGTTTGTAAGTCCAATTTTGTTATATTTTGACCTAGGGTAGACCTAACCTGAATCCCATGTCTATATTTCAAATTTGATAGCAGCATGAGCTTGGGTTTTTTTAACATCTAGGAAACTAGCTGGTTTCTAGTTTTAGGCATTGCTTAAGTTAATCCTTCAGGTCTTGGGAAGTTATCGGTCTTTAGATAGAGTTTTGTTTTAATTACTCACACAATTTTTATTAACAATTGATAAAAGAATTTCCATTTAATCAATCAGGCAATTAACGGAAGCTTGTTTCCATCTCAACCCGTATGATAAGTTCAACTGGTTTTTGTTTTCTTGAATCTACCTGATTTCTCTTCCTCTTGTTTTGTTAAAGTTTTTATAGTTTATGTAGGAAATGTTTATTTTAATGGTGTCACTGTTCTTAAAATATTTTATTTATTCTTGTTTCCTTTCGTCACTGGGCTATTTTCCCTGTTGGGGCCCCTTGGCTTATAGCATCCTGCTTTTCCAACTAGTGTTGTAGCTTAGCAAATAATAATAATAATAATAATAATAATAATAATAATAATAATAATAATAATAATAATAATAATAGCCTCATTTGCAATAGGAAAGAGGTTATAGTACCTCTTTTGATTGTGGTCTGGAAGTTTGTATGATTGGCCTTGATTTTAGTGCTACCTTTGACCATGTTAATCATGAGGCCCTTGTTTTCAAACTCAAACAGTTGGGAGTGGGTGAGTCGTTTCTTAGCATTATTATTGATTTTTCAAGTAATAGATCTCAAAAAGTTGTTGTTGATGGGCCCCATAGTGAGTATAGGAATGTGATATCCGGTGATCCACAGGGTAGTGTTCTTGGCCCATTACTTATAATACTATATACACATGACATGTAGTTTGGCCTAGAAAACAAGCTTGTTGCATATGAAGATGATGCTACTCTCTTTTCATCAATTCCATCCCCTGAATGTAGATCTGGGGTTGGTGAATTCCTTAGAAGAGATTTAGCTAAAATTAGAGCATGGTGTATGAAGTTGAATCCTAATAAAACTCAAAGTATGATTGTAAGTAGGTCAAGGACGGTGGCTCCTCAACATCCAGATCTCAGTATTGATAATGTTTCTTTAAATTTGTATGTATCTTTTTAAATTTTAGGTGTGATTCTCGACAGCAAATTTACTTTTGAGAAACACATTAGGTTTGTGTCTTCTCCAATTGCACAAAAAATTGGCTTATTGAGAAAGTCTTTTAAGATTTTCGGTGATCAATCTATTGTGAAGAAGTGTTTTCACTCTTTCATTCTACCTTGTTTTGAGTATTGTTCTCCTGTCTGGTCTTCAGCTGCTGATTCTCGTCTTAATTTGTTGGACAGAAACTTACAGTCTATTAAATTTCTTAATCCTGATCTAGATATTAATCTTTGGCACCGTCGTTCAATTAGTTCATTGTACATGTTGCATAAGATTTTTCATCACTCTGACCATCCTTTACATTCAGATCTCCCTGGACAATTCTATCCTGTTCGGAATACTAGGCAAGCAGTTAATTCTAATAGTCAGGCCTTCTCCATCATGAGGCTCAATACTACACAGTACTCAAGAAGTTTTATTCCAGCTGTTACCGAGTTGTGGAATTATCTTTCCTAATCGGGTAGTTGAATCAGTAGAACTTCAAAAGTTTAAAATTGGAGCAAATTTTTTTATGTTGACCAGGCTGACATGAGTCTTTTTATAGTTTATATATGACATTTCTGTTTTTGACGTTGTTAATAGTTTATATATGACATATCTATTTTGACGTTGTTAATGTTTTTAGAATGATTTATTTTTAATTTTTTCTCATCATTTATTTATTTCTTTATTTCCTTTCCCCACTGGGCTATTTTTCCTATTGGAGCTCATATAGCATCTTGCTTTTCCAAGAAGAATATTGTACAGTACGTAATCTAACCTTGTTTGCGATGGAAAATGCATATGGTAGTATAACCTCGTTTCGTAAGGGAAAGAGCACCTAGTTTCGTAACCTCGTTTGCAATGGAGAAAGAGCGTATGAAATAGCTTATTGATTTTAGATTAAAAACTTTTGCAGAATGGTTCATTAATTTAAAATGGCTGCTTTCACATCTAGAAAATTTGTGTGGTATAATAAAGATGAACAATGAAAACATATTCAGTAAAATTTGCAATTTCCTCAGGCTTCCTGACCTTACATTTTCCGAGGTACACCTGTAGGCTGTGTTGAAATTGAGGGTATACAGAAATCTTTCCTCACAATAAAATAGCTTTTAATTTATTAGAGCAAATCTGGATCACTTACACGCAACTATGGTTAGCCTTAAAAGGTTGTTTCACAAAGCATCGCTCAGAGCAGATCCCTGAAGCCTAAATTGAACCCAACACAGGTATAATAGGATTATGTGTTCACTTCAATTCTCTTCCGGGAATAAAATGTTTGATGAAGCTCTATTGTTCGGGGTCAGTATATTCTTGGCTTAATTACACGCTATTGTTCAACTCTCTTGGGATTCCGAAGCTGGTGTTTAAACAGCCTGCCCCACGGACGTCCTGTTCATCGATGAACGAAAAAAGGTAATGTTTTTGTCTACAAAAATTAGTTTTTGAGTTCGAATTACAATGTCTTCCACGAAGAAGAATAACCAAGTTATCTGGGAGAATTACTCTGCTCTATATATATATATATATATATATATATATATATATATATATATATATATATATATATATATATATATATATATATGTGTGTGTGTGTGTGTGTGTGTAATCATCATCATCATTATCCGTAACTAGTTAACTGCAGGACAAAGGACTCGGACGTCCCTCCACTACCGTCTGTTTATGGGCTTTCTATAGCAATCTATACCCGCAAATTTTCTGAGTTCGTCAATCCAGCGTCTTCTTTTCCTTCCACTGCCTCTCTAAGGATCCATTCTGTTGTTCTCAATGCTCATGTCCTATCTTTCATTCTCATTATATGTCCTGTTCATGTCCATTTATTTTTCTTGCATATTGTTACTATATCCTCTACTTTAGTTTTCTTTCGTATCCATGTCGCTCCTTTTCTATATATTTGTGTTACATTCATCATTATTCTTTCCATAGCGCTTTGAGCTGTAACTAGCGCATGTTCTACTTCTCAGGCTTTAGTAAGACTCCAAGTTTCTGATTCATAAGTTAATACTGGTAGGACCATCTGATTAAATTCTTTTCAGGTTATAGAAAGTGGCATTTTACGTTTCATAATCTCATTTTGTTTCCCAAACACTCTCTATCCCATATATATATATATATATATATATATATATATATATATATATATATATATATATATATACAGTATATATATATATATATATATATATATATATATATATATACATATATATATATATATATATATATATATATATATATATATATATTATAGTATATATATGTGTGTGCATGTGTGTGTAAAGAGAGAGAGAGTTTCGAAAAGTTTCATCATACACAGTATACTTTGAATATGAAAGGCATTTTTTTAAGCTTTAAGAAAGCGTACTTTAATTAAAATACCTGGAATTCATAACAAAACTACAACAATGGTCTCACGAATCGTCAGAAGAGTAAATAAGTTTATTAAAAATCATTTGCCATTCCATTAATAATTATATTTACAAAATTAAGCTGGATTGTGCAGAATCTCCTACCATAGTTAGATTTTCTTGTCATTTTCAGTATCATATTTCTTACAGAGCGTAATTCATACATTCGTATTTTTATTTTATTTTTTCTAGATACTTTTTTCTTTTTTCACATGATCAACTTTTGATAAACAATTGCTAATGTAATTAATCAATTTGAAAATATGATTTGAATATTTTATAGAATGTTTATGAACCTTCAGAAAGATTGTTGTATAAATAGGACCTAGTTAAGCACACCATAGTCTTTTGAGTGCTAAATTATACTTAAAACCAAGAAAAGTTCCATTTGTCTGACCTGGCAGTACGAAAATACAAAGCACATTAAAAGTTCATAATAATAAATGTTTTTTATCGAATGATTAATATTGTGTTTAAAGAAAACCGCAGACACCAACTCGCCGCGAATAATAATTTGTTTTTCGTGTAATATAACCACAATTGCAGGATACTCGATGTCCATTCTTTCTATATATTTGTATGCAGACAACTTTACGAGTTATGCTTGGTAGAGGAGAAAGGGTAATGTGAATAACGATTGCCGGATAATCCTTCCACAATTCTGCCATTTTCGGTTTAGTTTTGGTTTCGGATAAATTTGAAATTTGTGTTGGCAACGATATATGATGTGTTTAGGATTTTCAGAGTTCCATTTATTTAGGGGTTACACCGACTAAATCTACGGTACACAGGATTTCTAGAGTGTATATGGTCATAAATAAAGAGCAAATGTAATTTAGTGCTTTTCGGTCACGAAGAAATATAGTGCATGAAATATGCAGATTATCAAGGGAACATTATGCATACCATATATATATATATATATATATATATATATATATATATATATATATATATATATATATATATATATATACTGTATATATATATATATGTATATATATATATATATATATATATATATATATATATATATATATATATATATATATACACACACACATATATATATATATATATATATATATATATATATATGTCTAGATTTAAGTGTGTCTTTGATGAATTTGGGTACAAAGAAGACGTTGGGGGCATTTTATTATTATGTGGAGCCCCTGAGGAAAGTGGCTTTCGTTTTCAAAGTTATATTTATAAAAAAAAATTAAAGTGACTAAATATCTAAATTTCTTCACAAATATTCATTTTATGCAATTATCCTATTTTATTAATTTCTCTCCATTGTACAATGTAGCTCTGAGTAAAACAGAGTCAATGGCGAGAACTGTTGTGAGAAGAATCTATTATATATATATATATATATATATATATATATATATATATATATATATATATATATATATATATATATATATATATATACACACGTCATATTGAATGTGAAATTTTTTCGCATGAACCTGTAAGACATAGAAGTATTTTATCCACTGTTTATGCAGAAGCACTTCCTTATACATATGTGCACAAGTATTCACCAATATACATTTTTGGATGCTTGCTCACAGGGGTCTAACAATGCATGCACACACTGATAGAAAGCTAATCTTGTGGTTACATGTACAGTATATCGTCACTTGTATACTCACCTACACAAATATATGTAAACATATTAAAGACAAACGCGCACAGCAAACAAAACAGATTTTCAGTTATTGGAGAGAGAGAGAGAGAGAGAGAGAGAGAGAGAGAGAGAGAGAGAGAGAGAGAGAGAGAGAGAGAGAGATGCCTTAATATGGCATATATTGGTAACATGTCATGATCTGATTTTCAGTCTTTCACTCCCCCCCATTTCTTTATTTATCGGGACAAGAATTCCTTTAATACTGCCATTTCCGTCCACATATCTGAGTACTTCCACACATGGGGAGATAAGAATGTGTTCCAATAAGAATTCATCGGTGAAGGTAATTTTTTTCTCGTGTTGGAAAAAAGATAAAAGTTTTTTTGATGACTATCATTTCTCAATATTATAGTTGGATGTAGACCAGTAAGATATTACTAAGTCGAAGCAAATATTATACAAACTAAGGTAACAGAGTTAATCATTTACATTACATAAAATCGTGGGAGGGAAGGACGGGGAAGAGAGGAAAGGACAAATTAAAGAGATTGAAGAAGATTCATAATTTACTGAGGGTTGGAAAAGGAACTGAGCGTACACGATTCAAATAAAAAATCTTTAAAAATCAACAATAATATTCAAATGACTCTTATGATATTTCGAGAAACTAATAAAAAAATTATCCGTATGTTAATCGTACTGCCAAATAGAGAGAGAGAGAGAGAGAGAGAGAGAGAGAGAGAGAGAGAGAGAGAGAGAGAGAGAGAGAGAGAGAGAGCGAGTATTGTCTCAATTGGCTGTTTTCTTTTGAAATATTTCTAGTGTAAAAAACATTGAATTTGCGTTTTAGTTACATAAACAGCTGGAATGTACCTGAAATCATAACGGCAGGAAGCTTTCTCAAAGTCTGGATGATTGAAGGTCTAATTAAAAACAAATTTTACTTTGCTTTTACTCTAGGAGGGAGAGGTAACGTCGTTAAGAATAAACACACATTCTACCTTTACCCTTTCATCGTTTGTTCTTAAAACTTTGTCCATAACTTTTTATTGAGTATAAGGGAGTTTAAGAGAAATGTATATTTATAGACAAGTATCTACTCTTATGATTAAATCACACCATGTTCAAGATATTCCATTTATAACTTGAGTGATGGGGATCTGTTATTTCAATAAGAACAGTCAGTAGACAGCAACACCCCCCCCCCCCTTAATGCAAATTTTATTGACATGATTTTTTGTTTGAAAAATTAGTCTCTAAACAGTACTTTTTCCCTGACAACACCTCGTCAATATGAGTCAATTTCTCCCAAAGGCAGCCGTCTCGGGATTAGCCAAGAAATAAATATGGGACCAGACTCATTCAGTTTTCATCATCTGGTTTTAATAACACACTTTTTCTTTTGCTGGTGGAAATTATTTCCTTATTATCTATTTACTTGATCCCAACCCAAGGTCTCCATAAGTTTGTTATCCAGAATCCAGAAGGGAAATCAAGAAATCACCGATAATGTATTTCAATTTTTAATTACTTCATACTAAATTTAATTAATTTTCTATTGTTTTTCATTTTAGCCCTTTACATTCCATTAAATGGTTAGTGTTTTGATCTCTATCACATTCAGTAGATTTATAAAAGGAAAGAGCACAATGGATGCTATTTCTTGAACGAGACAAGTCCTAGAGAAGTATCTATAGTAGGTAACAGGAATGTTTACATGTGTTCTGTGGATCTTGAAAAGGCTTTAGTAAGGTACCAAAAAGGTTAAGGGTACCTGACACTTGCACGCATTCGTGGCACGCACTTGCACGCATTGATGCGCGAACTCGCGTGAACGAGTCGAGAAAATGTCGTGAACAGTGCGGGAATGATGCGTGGCATGCGTGCCCAGAACTTTGAAATGTTTAAAGTTTGTGGCACGCATTGGCACGCCAAAAATAGTCGTGAAATAGTTGTTAACGATGCGCGAACTGGAGTGAACTGGAGTGAACTGTGCGGGAACTGGCGTGCCAGTGCGTACCAATGCGTGCCATGCTTCGCATTCCACGCACTGTTCACGCATCGTGCACTCCAGTTCGCGCATCGTTCACGCCAGTTCACGACATGTTCGCGCATCGCAGCCTTCCCACTGTCACGCATTGTACTCCCGCATTGTCTCGCACTGTTCACTCCAGTTCGCGCATCGTTCACTCCAGTTCACGCCAGTTCCCGCATCGTTCACTCCAGTTCACGTCAGTTCCCGCCGGTTCACGCGAGGTCCCGCATGGTTCACGCTAGTGCACACCTACTCCGCCAGTGGAGCTCTCGTGGGATTAGGGGGATTAGGGGGTATATAAATTGAGGTCCGAGGACACTCCTAGCCATTCCAGAGCTCGCCAGCGAAGAGACAACATGCCAAAAAGTAAACAGCCAAAGGGAAGGGGGAGGAAAATGGACGTGATAGAGGAGACCGCTGATCGAGATTTTCCTCATTCATCATTTTCAAGTCTCGATTTGGTCATCCCGGAGACACAGCAGGATACAAGCCAGAGCCAGGTATCCAGTGATGATGAACTAAAGAAGAAGCAGGTTCGGGTGTCTAAGAAGGACATCCCTGACTACCAGTGGACAGAAGAGAGGGAGACTATGTTGGCCGACCTTGTCAAGGAGAACCCCATGCGGTTTAACAAGAAACATAAGGAGTGGATCAACAAGGCTTTGATGAACAGCAGGTGGGAAGATATAGGAAGGCAGCTGGATCATCCTGCCACTGGTGCCCTATGCAAAAAGCGATACGAGAAATTGAGGACGCTGGTTGGCAAGATTATGAAAAAGGAGAAAGAGAATGGAGCTGGCCAGGCCCAAACGAGTGGCCGTGATGAATTCCTCATGGGCACTTGGTCGTTCCTGATTCAGCACATCGTCCGGGGGGAGACAGTCTCCAGTGAGGAGTTTCGTGGCTCCGAAGGATGATGTGAGGTCGACAGGTTTTCACAGCCATGCATCTACCAGCACCAGGAAGGACAAGGGGAAGGGGAAGGGGTCCAGCCGAACGCTTGACACTACTCACAGTGACACCTGTGTGTCGGAGAAGGATTTTAGCAATATATTTAGGAATGTGAGTATTCATTGTTTTTGACATTTGCATTAAAATGCTGTACTAAATTGTTACAATGTTATATATATATATATATATATATACATATATATATATATATATATATATATATATATATAATATATATATATAATATATTTTTATAATATTTTTTATGTTTCAGCTCATGTCGAAAGCAGAATCGGCGGCCCCAACGTTCATGGGCCAGCACAAGATTGTGCACAATTTTGCGTGCCTGCTGAAGGGCTACATGCGTGCCATCCCAGTACACCGATGGCACGAATTCCAGATAGAGTCCCTCAATCTTGCACACCGCTACAGGGACGAGAGTCAGGTCTTCCAGCAGGCACAGCAACAACCATCAGTGACCTGGGCAGGCCCACAGCAGCAGCAACCTTTGCAGCCCCCTCAGTGGCAGCAACCTTGGCAGCCCCCTCAGCAGCAGCAACCTTGGCAGCCCCCTCAGCAGCAGCAACCTTGGCAGCCCCCTCAGCAGCAGCAACCTTGGCAGTCCCCTCAACCAGGACCCTCACAGGCACAGCCAGAGAAGCAGCAGCAGCATCGTCCAGCCAGTCATAACTGGATGCTGCATTCAGGCCCTTCTTCCTTGCCCCGTACCACGGAGTGGCACCCAGGGATGCCAACTCCACTGTCATCCACCCCTGTCCAGGTGACTTCACCATCAGCGTCAGTGTCGTCACCCACCCTTGTCCAGGCTCCTTCCCCAGCACATTCATTAACATCGCTGTCGTCATTCAAGAGTCCATTGACCTTCCCTGTCCTGACCCCGGGGACCATCGACAGCAACCTAGATGAGGCCATGACACCCGAACCCCTCTACTCGTCCAAGGAACTTGACACCCCACCAGTCAAGGACAAGGAAATTTAAATACTTATAAATATTTGTACATAAATAAGCGTGATACTTGTACATATATGTTGTTTTAATGTAAATAAAATATTTATATATTTCCAAACACTTATTTTTGTCTATTACCTTAAAATACAAAGAAAGAAACAGTAAAGTAAAAAAAAAAATAAAAGGGAAGAAAAATAAACCCCCCAAAAAATTTTATATTTGCTGTCTTATTTCTGTAACTTTATAATAAAGAGAAACAAAAAGTAAACGAAAAAATTAATGAAAAGGAAAGAAAAATAAACCTAATATATTTTTATATTTGCTGTCTTAATGTGAAAAAAAGTGATATCTTATTTCAAACTATTTCTATAACTTTATAATGAAGAGAAACAAAAAGGAAACGAAAAAATTAATGAAAAGGAAAGAAAAATAAACCTAATAAATTTTTATATTTGAAGTTTTAATGTGAAAAAAAAATTATATTTTATTTCAAACTATTTCTATAACTTTATAATGAAGAGAAACAAAAATTTTCTCTCGTTATTTTGGATTTAATTCAACATTTTGATGACTTCTCCGACCTCTTCTGCCCCTGGAAAGTTGAGTATTATCTTTACTATGTATAAATGTAAGCTCTTGTCGTTTTGAATTAAATCAAAAGTGATATTAACGTAAACAAGAGCTGTTGCCTACCGGAGGCATCCTGGATGCTATCGCTCACTTTTATGGGTCATTTAGTTTGCTAGAGCAACGTTCCCGGTTTGTTTTGCTCTAATAATTTAGCTATTTAGCTCCGCTAGGAATGCTTATATTATACCGTCAGTTTTTAGATCGGTGATTTAGACACTGGTCGAGGTACCGATCTTGCCCTTCGTGAGGCTTCGTAGCCTAGACGTCTGGCACTAGTACTTTCATGCATGATATAAGTTTTTCCGAATGTTATATTATTGAAGCTATAGGAAAATATTTTTAAGTTTGCTGTTTGAATGTAAAAATAAAATGATGTTTTATTTCATCAACATACTTATTCTTCTTTATTACCTTAAAATGAAGAGCAAAACAAATTTTTTCTGTTTGCTGTTTTAATGTAAAAATAAAATGATTTCTTATTTCAACATACTTTTTTCTCTATTACCTTAAAATCAACAGCCTAAAAACGTTTCATGTTTGCTGCTTTTAATGTTAAAATAAAATGTTTTATTAATACTTGTACATATTTTATATCTGCTATTTATATGTAAATCAAATGCTTTCTTATTGAAACAAAAATAAAGGGAAACAAAAAATACAAACGAAAAAGATACGTTTCTTTTATTAACAAAATGGAACAACTATACAGCTCATGGAGGTACTACAATTTTTTCTTGCCAAGGAACAGCACCAGCAGGGGACATGTAGTAATGTGAAAGGTAGTCTCGCAGATCCTTTGCATCCTTCTGGATATGATGGCCGGGTAGAGTCATCAGCCCCCGCAGGTTTTGCTCATTCCTCCATGCACCAGGGATCAGAGCATGTGTGTCCGGATCTTCGTAGTCCACTTCTGACAAAGCACCTGGGTATTTGATGAGGACGAGGTTGTGCAGGACACAGGCACACATGGTGATCAGGTTGATGTTGTTGGGCTTCTGCTGCATCGTCGTCAAGAAGCAACGGAACCTTTGACTTAAAATTCCAAAGGCATTCTCAACGACACGTCGGGCACGAGACAACCTGTAGCTATATATGTGTTCTCGTAGGACTTGTGACCGATGGGAGAATGGTTTCATCATCCAGGTTCGTAGAGCAAAGGCGTCTTCCCCAACAAAGTGATAGGGCACTGGGTGGTCATCATTAGGGATTGGTTCTGGTTGAGGCACTCCAGCTCTGTTGTCTTCTACAGCATCATGTAGAGAACAGTTGCTCCATGTTCCTCCATCCGACGCACCACCCTCTGCCCCAACATCCACATAGAGGAACTTGTAGGAAGCATCTGCGACTGCCATCAGTACAATGATATGGAAGCCCTTGTAGTTGTAGTAGTAAGAGCCAGTATTGGGTGGCTTCTTTATGGCAATGTGCTTTCCGTCCACAGCCCCCAGACAGTTGTGGTAATTCCATCTGGAGCTGAATCTGGCAGCAACTTCCTTCCAGGCCTCTTCAGTTTTGGGGCAACGCAGCACTTCGTCCTTGTAGGCCGCGATGATGGCTTTACACACCTCGGGTATTAACTTGCTGATGGTACTTGCTTCAACCCTGAAGCTGTACTGCAGACTTTGATAGGAATTTCCAGTGGCTAAAAAGCGGAGGGTGACAGCAAGCTTGAGTCCAACTTTAAGCGGTTCCCTCATGAAGGTTGACTGCTTCAGGAGGTGCGGGGTTAACTTCTCAACCATCTCTTGAAACAGGTCAGGTGGAATTCTGAGGTAATTTTTGTAGCCCCTTGGATCTTCCTTATTGAGTTCAGTCAATAGACTGTCATAGTTTCCAAACGACTGCCTTCTGGTTAACCATTCCCTGACCCACACTTTCCTTTGTATTCTTCTTCGAGGTAGGGTTGGCTTTTGTTTCTCTTTTTCCTTTGCCAGCCTTTTCTGATGCACTCCAACAAATGCTACAGCAGCTGCCAGGTATAGGTATCTTCTCCTCAATGCAATGGTGTCTCTGACAGAAAGCATTGTTGTCTCGTCCGAAGCCAATCCAAGAATGTCCTCGGGTTGGAGAAGCCCTGTTTTTAAATGGAGTGGCCAATTCGTGAACTGGCGTGAACGATGCGTGAACGATGCAGAATGATGAGTGAACGTGTCGTGAACTTCTCGTGAACTAGGCATGCCAATTCGTGCCATGGCGTGAACTTGTCATGAACTATGCGTGAACGTGTCGTGACCTGGTCGTGAACAGTGCGGGGAAAAACCCAGTGCGTGCCACTGCACGCATCAATGCGTGCCAGTGCGTGGAAAAAATGCGCGCAAGTGTCAGGCAGGCTTTAGTCTGTTTTTTTTTTTTTTTTTTTGAGAAAGAAGGGATTATCGAAGAGAGGTAAGTGAGGATATTGTATGAGGGGTTGAAAACGTCTGTTCAGACATAATATGCCCAGGGGAAAGGCATTCCCTGTGGAGGTTGGCCAGGTTATAGACACTTTGACATCAAAATTATTGAACACTGAAATATTGTGAGAACTGATGTTTGTTGATGATTTAATCATTGAATGAGACTCAGAGGAAGAATTACAAAAAAAGTTTTTTTTTTTTTTTTTTTTAGCAATGAAAGGACCCAAGAAAGGAAAGGATTGAAGGAGAAGATTGGAAAGACAGAGCTAGTAAGTAGTAGGAGAGAAGGGCATATGGAAGAGAACATTCAAGTGTAAGATGGTGCAGAGCTAAATAAGAACAGAGTTTAACCGCTTGGGATCAGAAATAACAGAGGAATGAGGTACTGATAAAGCATTGAGACAGAGTGAAAGAAGGGTGGCAAAATAGGAGAGAACAAACTGGAGTTGTTTTAGGTAAAAAAATAGCAATAAGCCTCGAAATGAAGATATGAAAGAGATTTAAGTGGGAGCTTAAGAGGAAACAACAGGGAGAGGATGCTGAGATGGATTCGTGGAATATCATTACTGGAAAAGAGGGTGAGTCAAGATACAAGAGGAATGTGTGGAATATGTTATGTAAAGGAGAAGGCTAAGGAAGCTCGTCTGAGATACTATGGCCATATATATACTGTATATATATATATATATATATATATATATATATATATATATATATATATATATATATATATATATACATATATATATATATATATATATATATATATATATATATATATATACATACACACATATATATATGTATATATATATATATATATATATATATATATATATATATATATATCTTTCACAATACTTGAACGACGATAACACTTGATATTAAATTTTTAATTTTTTTTAACCTGGCTTTAAATATTGTGTACATTTTAAACTTTTCAAATTAGATTTTGAAAATATTGAAACTGAAGATAAGGTTGTGCCTTGACCTTAGGATATTGAATGCTCTGAATTCTTATATGGTCAGTAAATAGAACATTATTTTTTACCACCAACTCCCTATACGAGCACATATGTGTAAGACTACCTGTTGCTGTGCAAAATTGGTCAACTATTTCTATGTTTTCCCTATTTTTAGACAAAGTGTCCCTTCTAAATGATTTTCCAATCCTTCTTGAGTTCGTCAGCGTCTCTTCGGTAATAAAGGAAATGACGTCATTATTCAGTATGATGGAACCCTTATACATTATTACGGTAATACATTAGTAGTTTGCGTGAGGGTCATTTGACCTAATTTGCCCTTTTCTTTTTTATCTTCTATTCCTCAGGAGAATGAATGACAAACAGAGATAAGGAAATGACTTAAGGTCCAATGTTATCAAAATTAGTTTATAAATAGCAGGTTGCTTTTTACTTTCTTGTCAATTATGTTTGATGTTCAATCCCAAGTTGTGTTTTTATTTTCGACCCTGAAATTGAAATAAGGATTTTTCAGACTCAATGAGCAGTCTTAGGAATTTATTTTAACTACAAATGCTGATATAATAATCTATGTATTTCATTTATTGACATTTTTTTTTTATTTTTCTTATATTGTGTGCTTCTTTTGACCCATATTATTATTAAAACATATTAAATATTTTCTCCACCATCTATACTCCCATGTGGCAGCTAATGTTGTTCTAATTAGCTTTACATGTAATTAACCCTTTGTTTATTGCAGAATACGAGGAAGTTTGTTATTATTACCATGAACTTTTGTAGGAAGTTGGGTCGAATAATTTTGTTGTTATTTTGATTGATTGATTAGAAAAATTAATTTAGTTTTTCCTCTCTTTCAGGTAAGTACATATTGCTTGTGCTTGACGTCATTGCGTTAACCTTAGTAAACTCAGGTAAGATTTAATTCTGTTATTATTGTTATGGTCCAATTCATGCCTCTAAAGGACTCTGGGTTTTATGAGTCAAATACCTTTCTTATTCCACAATTACTCTATGAAGAAAATTAATGATGATTCTTGTGTAAATTTGACCGTCTTTTTTTAATCAGGTTTTCATGATATTTTCTCTTTACAGTTCATTTAATCAACATTCTAAAACATTTCGTATTGCTTGAACGAAACCACTCGATTTTGTATATTGTTGCATTAGTTGAATCATACCTCTATCGGGCTTTTTATAGTCGTATTGTTATTGTTGCATTTAGTTGATTAGAGTTGAATGGAATTTCCACAATCTCCTTTTTGCCGTTGTTCGCTGGGTATTGTGATTGTGATTGGTGAAAGGAACTCGAGTAATATCTGTCAGTTATCGAAGGTCGTAATTTTGGCCACCCTTTTGCACATCATTACGCAATACATGTAAGGGTCCTCTTGGTTAAGAATGCTTTTCAAAATGCATTATCATGTCCAGAATGTTCAGCGTTCATACCTTTTAAGATCTATTAGAAATTTATTTTAACTATGCATTTAATTTATTTCAAGAAATATTTCACAGGTTAATAATCACGTATCCATATATGCGTGTATATATATATATATATATATATATATATATATATATACATATATACATACATATATATATATATATATATATATATATATATATATATAATATAGATAGGTAGTCATTTGCTTACTTATTGATGTTTATATACCACATTTTGTTCCCGTAATTTAATCTGTGCGATTCTTAGATGAGAGAGAGAGAGAGAGATAGAGAGAGAGAGAGAGAGAGAGAGAGAGAGAGAGAGAGAGAGAGAGAGAGAGAGAGAGAGAGAATATTGCGTCTCAAACCCAATTTAAAAATTTAGAATGTTATTGCACTTATAAGTTACAATGTAAATTTGATTATAATTCAGATAATATTCATTTCAAATTTATGAGTCTTTTAGGAAGTAAACTATTGTGGCAAAACTCATGTTTTCCTTCCTTCACTTTAGTTGATATTTTTATCGTTGCCAATGTTTTTATAGTTGATACTGGTGATTGTCTTAGTTAATAATTTATTTAGTTTTCCAAAAATATACTTGAAAAAAATTATAAGTTCTGTTTTCGAATGGTCATTAAAACCAAGGAATAGTATAGGTTTTTGACCAATATTTTTCTTAAGTCTCCAAATTAATAAATTTTTTGATATTCATATTCCGTGTGATAACGTGATACATATTGGCCATGACCCTCATGTTCTTCTGTAACGATTAAGATTAGAGAAACAATTTCGCATTGCCATTTCAAAGGTGGACGGGGGGGGGGGGGGGGTGGGGGGGAGAGACAGGACCAATGAATTAGAGGAATGTAGGAAATCAATTTTCACTCGTTTATCTGAAGTAATGGACGTAGAACTCCTTTAGATTCGAAGGTGCTGGTGTCCTTACTTTGAGGGTCTTCCTTGCTCTTGATTCTTTCACTGTTAGTTTCGAACTAGAATTTACAGCTATTTTGCTCTTTATTTCGTGGTGCTTTGGTTTAATGCTAATTCCCTTTTATATGTTGCTGCGTCTCAGAGCTAAACCCGTTCTTCTTTGGTGTTATTGGGCTTTAGGGCTTATTCTCACGTAGGGTATTGCTCTGTGTTAAGGTTCTTTCACTTTTCTCTGGTGTTGCTGTGTTCTGGGGTTGATTTCCTCTTCTCGCGTGTGGCTTTAGTTTAGCGCTAATTCAATGTTCCTCGTTGTCAGTGTATTTTACAATTGATTCACGCTGAGTCGGTGTTGCTATTTTAGGGCTGATTCTTTCTTATTTAGTGGAATTGTCTTTTATTGCTGGTTCATATACCGTTTAATGATATCAAGAAGGAAGCTTGGTTTAAGGAATGTGTGGAATCTTTTTTATCTTTCCCTACCTAAAAGGAAACTGGTCATGTAATCCTTTGTATGAACGTGGTTTTGTTTGGAGATATTACCGAGTCTCGTAAAGGCTTGGATTCAATTTATAGTTCATAAAAATACTGTGTATGATGCTATAGTTATTTTTTAGGATTACCAATGCAAATTCAAATCATATATCATATTGTGTTCCTAAATCGAACACAATAGTTGAATCACATTAGTAACATTCGAGATGTTCATGTATTTGTATTTTGAGATTACTAATGTTTTGTATACGCAGGAGGCTATGTGTTGCATTTCCACGAAATTAGCATATTCATTATAAGAGAAGGGTCAGAGGAGGGCAGAAGCCAAGCGATCTTTAAAACATCTCTTCTCTAACCAGATTAAAAATGAATGGGCAGCATAAAGGACGGGGAAGAAATAAAGTCGATTATCAAAGGACAAATTATCGGGAGAGAGGAGCCATGTAAGCGAAAGGGGATTGGATGGAGAAAATCAAATGGAAGGAGGAATTGCTTTTCTCCCCGACGAAAGTGGCAGAGAAGCTGTTAGCTTTTGGAAAACAAGGGGACAGGCAGCAAGGGGAAGATTCTCCTTCGCTTTCTCTCTCTTATTGTTCTTTGATATGATAATTGTGCTGTTGCTGAAACTGAAGATTGTCAAGCGTTCCTATTTTAGTCAGGGTATGAGGAAACTAAAAGGGGTTTTGAGTCTTATTCGATCGTGTTAGGTAGGGAGTTACCTGGTGATGTGAAACTACCCAGATGAATAGGGGTTCTGTATATGAGAAGAGGAATAAATTCTCTCTCTCTCTCAACAGTATGTTATAAAAGTATATCGTAACAGGAATGTTTTATCTTAAATATATTTCGAATATATGCCATAAGGACGTGTGTCTTGTCTCTGTAAAAGTTGCAACTACGATTAATTTTGTATCGATTTCAGTAGTCTTCCTTATCTAAATTGGACAGGAACTTGAAAAAGTATCGAAGAAAGAATTGTTTTCTAGTCTTTGAAGGTACTAATTTTGTTAACTTCCTTTCCAGAGACGAGTAGGATATACTTTTATAGAACATGTAAAATAGGGCACGATAAACTTGACCCTTCAAAAAATACTGGTTTTAGGACTGTGAAAAATAGCTTAAGAATAAATTTAGATTACCAAGAATGGAACAAATAATCTCCATACACATATTATATATATATATATATATATATATATGCATACATGTATATGTATATATATTATATATATATATATATATATATATATATATGCATACATGTATACGTATATATATGTATATATTATATATATATATATATATATATATATATATATATATATATATGTGTGTGTGTGTGTGTGTGTGTTTGTGTGTGTGTACCTGTTTATATAATGTATATACATGTATGTATATGCGTATATATATTATATATATACATGCATATGGGTTCAGTCAGTGATCTTCTTTAAGAGCTTTTATTAACGTGGGTTATTCATCTCTCTCTCTCTCTCTCTCTCTCTCTCTCTCTCTCTCTCTCTCTCTCTCTCTCTCTCTCTCTCTCTCTCTTTAAATAGTGCTCCCCATGCAAATTAGTAATAATTTTGTAGGCAAATGGAATTTTCTTAGCGCATAAGATGGCTATTTACTGTATATGGGAATAATCTTATTCCTTCCTTATCATTATAATGACACGTCGTCCATATTGCATCATGATTTGTGTTCTTGTATGTTTACAGAACTGAGGGCGTTGATATATCCTTTTTTCACGAGAAATTAACCTTTTTTATCAGCTATTGGTACTGAGGGAAGATTTAGTAGTATAAAAATGAAATATTTTCCCCCCCCATACGGAAAATGATAAAAAATAAACTTTCTCCTTTGACTTGCCCTCGTCCCATGAGGGTATTTTACACTTGAAAGGGGAAGAAAATTTTTTTTCTCGTCGTAGATTATTTTCTAACAAGTAATTTAGAAAATAGATAATGCCTTCATTCTCCCTTTGTGCATATGCTCTTACTGTTATATTTAATATAATTCGTTTGGATCAGTGTGTGGTATGGAACGTTAATTTGGGATTTTATCTGTACATACGTACATGTTGTTATGTGTAATATAATTCATTTAGATCAGTGTTGAGTATGGAATATTAATTTTGAACTCACTTTGTACACATGTACACACTATTATGTGTAATATAACTCATTTTGATTAGTATGCGGTATGGAATGTTAATTTTGAACTTTCTTTGTACGTATTCACATACTGTTGTGTGTAATATAATTAATTTAGATATATGTAGGGTATTGTACATTAATTTTGGACTTTCTTTGTACATACGTACATGCTGTTATGTGTAATGTAATTCATTTAGATCAGTGCTGGGTATGGAACGTTAATTTTGAACTTTCTTTGTACGTATTCACATAATGTTTTGTGTAATATAATTAATATAGATATTTGTAGGGTATTGTACATTAATTTTGAACTTTTTTTGTACATGGGTATTGTACATTAATTTTGAACTTTTTGTACATGGGTACATGCTGTTATGTTTAGTATAATTCGTTTGGATATGTGTGGCGTAAGGAACATTATTTGTGTGTTCAAATTATTTTATAAAAAGGATTTTACAATATATGATATTGAGACCGTATATGGGGAAGTGGTTCTCTTCCAGTTTTCCTCTTCCTTGCCGGAACTTTCTTTGTTCAATAGAATGAGGGAATATGATCCTTTGATGTCTGCTACTGATGCCAGCGCAAGGTTAATTTATTAATCATAGTTTCCTAATTAATATCATATCGATAGTGAACACTTATAATGTCATCGTGCAAGTTGAAGCCCCTACTCTCTCTCTCTCTCTCTCTCTCTCTCTCTCTCTCTCTCTCTCTCTCTATCTCTCTCTCTCTCTCTAGGTTTTGTAACAGAACGCTTGAATGTTATTAAGTGACATAAGTTCTTATACTAATTTAATAAATTATTGTAATATGTTTAGTAGAGAGTGATATCCTCCTAATCAACTAAGAATGAAGAGAAAAACTAATGCTACTGATCGCACTTTTGTTTAATATATTTCTAATTCAAGTCGGTTATGGAATTTACTGTGCGATTTTATTAGATTTCTTGTTTAACGATTTCTATAGAAAAGAAATTTATAGATTTAATAGATATTTTATAGCTATTCCAGAAAACTAATCAATGCCATTTATTATAATTAGTTTACTTTCATTTAGATTTATAAGGATCTTAATGTTTTAACAATATAGTAACGTTACTGGAAAACCAGATTTTGATTACAGTTGATGGAAATAATTGCGAGGTTCATTGCCCATTGAAATTTTGATTAGCGTCATTTCGAATTTGGATTGGTTGCATGGAATTTTAATTGCAAAATTCATTTTGAATTCGTCACTCTGTTAACGCTCGCTTTTACCAGCAGACGTACAAGCAGAACAGGAAACTATGTAATTAAATTGGCATTATATGTAAATGCAAATGTTGATATATGCATTTTATTCGAGAATATTTTGATATGTTTACACGTATGTAAAATTGCATGTGAAATATGTAATGCGATTGAATCAATACAAATGTTATGTAGATAAATTTAATTTTTATGAATTCACTTTAAACCATATATTGCATTATACAATGAATAACATAATTTTATTATAAATGCTGCCCTCTTATAGACTTAAACTATTGTCATCTTGCAAGAGAATATATTAATTTTCCTCTTTTAACAGTTTTCCCTGTTAAAGAAATGATTCCCAAGTTTTCTAACTTATACAAACTGGGTCTGATATAAAAGGTCTCTAAGGTGACTCTGTTACTATGCAATTTACCAAAGAGGCTTCCTCCATTTTTACTTGTCGTAGCCGAGAAAAGCAAACTTTTCGGGAAAGATATTTCCACGATTTTTTTTTTTTAGTTTTGGAGAAAGTTACTGTTTGGGTGGTGGAATGGAAAATTGCTTCTAAATATGCTGTTAGAGTAGGCATAATCTTATATATATATATATATATATATATATATATATATATATATATATACATATACATATATTATATATATATTATATTATATATTATTTATATGTATATATATGTGTGTGTATATATATATATATATATATAT
>NC_090729.1:131859649-131877149 GCF_036898095.1 Palaemon carinicauda
TATTATATTATCGGTTGGAAATTATCAATTTCCGTTTTAATTGTTTTTTTTTTCTACTTAAGTATTATATTTCCCTTTCCCCTTTTTTTATTATAAGCTCGGTGTCCTTGCATGAGAGAGAGAGAGAGAGAGAGAGAGAGAGAGAGAGAGAGAGAGAGAGAGGCCTTAATGTGGCAGATATTGGTAATATGTCATGATCTGATTTTCAGTCTTTCACCCCCCCCCCCATTTCTTTATTTATCGGGACAAAAATTCCTTTAATACTGCCATTCCCGTCCACATATCTGGATGCTTCCACACATGGGTAGATAAGAAAGTGTTTCAGTGAAAATTCATCGGTGAAAGTGATCTTTTTTTTCTCGTGTTGGGCAAAAGATGGATATTTTTTTTCGATGACTATCATTTCTCAATATTATAGTTGGATGAAGACCAGTAGTAATAACTCTCTCTCTCTCTCTCTCTCTCTCTCTCTCTCTCTCTCTCTCTCTCTCCAGTGCAGTGATCATATGTATAATTTCTTTCATTAGTTGCATTGAATATTATAAGAGTGCTTAGAATATTATTGTTAATTTTTAAAGATTCTTTATGTGAATCTTGTCCGCTCAGTTTCTTTTCCAACCCTCAATAAATTGTGTATCTTCAATCTCTTTAATTTGACCCTTCCTCTCTTCTCTGTTCTTCCCTCCCACCATTTTATGTAATGTAAATGATTAACTCTCTTATCTTAGTTTGTATAATATCTACTTCCATTAGTAATATTTCTTTAACTGAATGTGGAATGGTTTGATAGGTTTACTAGTGTTCATCAAAAGAAAAGGGCAAACAGGTGATATACAAAATATATATCTCCCTCATATGATAAAGAACAAATGTCTGTATTATATATATATATATATATATATACACACATATGTGTGTGTGAGTGAATGTATGTGTATTATTTCGTTCTCATCATTTGACTTTCTTTTATTTATCTTGAGCCCAATCTCGTGATATTTCATGCATTCTTGTAAGCAAGCTTTACAAGTCCTGTAGTGTTCTGCTCATAATCATACATATTTAGCCTATAGGCAACTTCTTCTTTTATTCCTTTTAATTTATACTGCTGATAGAGGTTTCAGCCATCAAATTGTGACTTTGTCTAGGGCTATAGTGAAAAAGGGAACCTAACTCCTTTACATATGCATTTATGCATATAACAGTCACTTCTCGACCCTGAAAAATTCTTGCACTTTTATCGGAATTCATGAGTATCAAAATACAGTTTAGTGGTAAGTATTAATCGAAATTTATGTGTCAAAATGCAATTTAGAAGTAAATGTTTACTTCCATGAAAGTTATCGCGTAAACGTAAAGTTACCAACTTAATCATTATCACCAGAATCAAGTGTAGAGAGGTTTACCAAAGTGAATCAAGGACTTTTTCTTTTGTGTTGCTTTTTTAGGCATATTTACAATGGACTTTTCCGTTCAAACTCCTACAATACTGTTACGAAAGGAGATTAGATTATGTAACGCTCTCTCTCTCTCTCTCTCTCTCTCTCTCTCTCTCTCTCTCTCTCTCTCTCTCTCTCTCTCTCTCTCTCTCTCTCTCTCAATGATATGTATCCATATTAAAGATACAGGCCTCAAATTAATCTTGATTGTGTAAGATTGAAAGAAATCTTTGGTGGCTGCCAGTGGTTAAAAACTGTATTACAGGTATAAGAACCGGACATCATTTGAAGTTAATGCCCAAAATGTGCAATTTTCTCCTCAAAAGCTATTTTTGTAACTCGAATGTCAATTTGACATCTATTTTTGGTATGAGGGTCATGTTCAAAATCTCAGTCTCTAATTTGGATCTAACTTGAAACGGCATCATTAGTGACGTATGTATGTCACGAATGAAGTTCTTATATCTACTAGTTTAAGATTTATGATTGAGGTTAAGATAATATAAAAAAAATCTATTGAATTAGGAACCTTGATATTCACACAATTCCCGGTCCTCGAGTAACAAGTTTCACTGAGATTCCATCAACCTGTACCAACTGTGTGTCGCACAGTCGTACATAGTAATGACATTTCTTTTTTTCATATAAATATATTATGCTTTGTATTTTCGCTCTCTCCTCGCACTGACAGGGACCTGAATAAACATGTCTGTTTTTCTCACCGTTAACTGTTAACAGAACCGGTTGTCGGTTTAACATGAAATTGCCTGTTATGTTTTTATGTCCTTCTTGCCTGGAATTGATGTATATATAAGTTGGTGTTCTGTAATAAAGTCACTCAGTTGCTTTCATCCCGTTTTTGAGTCACAACCTACTCTTGGCTCGTCACAAACCTTGTCGGAGTTGAAATGACGAGATCTAAGTGAAAGAAACAGTGGCAAAGCCATGCGAACTATTCTCCTTCATGTACATGCATTTACAGGAAATATTCCTTCATTAATATCTATGGCCTGAAGTATTAAGGCTAGTGTGACATGCACATACGAACACACAAAAACAGATAGCCAGTGACAGTCTACATAGATTAATTGATTTTGAGTTGTCTGGCATCCTGACGTCGAAGGTTACTGCACTGATATCATTTGTTATAAACAAAGCAATTGATATCTTCGTCAATGACCTTGGATGTCTGGGTGAGTCACTCACACACACACACACGTACACACACATATATATATATATTTAAATGTATATATACACATATATATAATATATATATATATATATATATATATATATATATATATATATATATATATATATATATACATATACGAGAGAGAGAGAGAGAGAGAGAGAGAGAGAGAGAGAGGAGAGAGAGAGAGAGAGAGAGAGAGAGAGAGAGAGAGAGAGAGAGAGAGTATTGTCTCAATTGGCTGATCTCTTTTTAAATATTTCTAGTGTAAAAAACATTGAATTTGTGTTTTCGTTACATAATCAGCTGGAATGTACCGGAAATCATAACGGCAGGTGAACACGGAAGCTTTTTCAAAGTCTGGATGATTGAAGGTCTAATTAAAAACAAATTTGACTTTGCTTTTACCTCTAGGAAGGAGAGGTAACGTCGTTAAGAATAAACACACATTCGACCTCTACCCTTTCATCGTTTGTTTTTAAAACTTTACCTATAACTTTTCATTGAGTATAAGGGAGTTTAAAGGAAATTATTTTTAGACAAGTATATAATTCTCTTATATGTAATTTAATCACACCAAGTTCCAGAGATTCCATTTATGCCTTGGGAGATGGGGATCTGTTATTCTAATAAGAACAGTCTGGAGACAGCAACGCTCCCCTATAATGCAAATTTTATTGACATGATTTGTTTGTAAAAATTAGACTCCAAACAGTACTTTTTTCCCCTGGCAACACCTCGTCAATAGAAGTAAATTTTTCCCAAAGGCAACCGTCTCGAGATTACCCAAGAAGTAAATACGGGGCCAGACTCATTCAGTTTTGTACATATGGTTATGATAAATCTTATCAACACACAAGAACTCGTACAGAGGTGCTAATAACACACACGTTTCCTTTTGCTGGTGCAGATAATTTTCTTATTATATATTTCCTTAATCTCAACCCAATGTCTCCATAATTTTTTTTATGTAGAATCTAGAAGGGAAATCAAGAAATCGCCGATAATGCATTTGGATTTTTAATTACTTCATACTAAATTCAATTAATTTTCTTTTCATTTGAACCCTTTGCATTACATTAAATGGTTAGTGTTTTGATCTCTTTCACATTCAGTATATTTATAAAAGGAAAGAGCACATTGGGATGTTATTTCTGTAATGAGACAAGTCCTAGAGAAGTATCTATAGTAGGTAAAAGGAAAGTTTACTTGTGCTTTGTGTATCTTGAAAAGGCTTTAGTAGGGTACCAAAAAGGTTAGTCTATATGTTTTTAAAAAAAGAGGGGAGTATCTAACTATTAGGTCAGGTAAGTGAGGATGTTATATGAGGGGGTGAAAAGTGTTGAGGATTTAATCATTATATCAGACAGAGCAGGAACTACCAAAAATGCTTTTAGAAAGAAAGGACCCAAGAAAGGAAATGATTGAAGGTGAAGATGGGAAAGACAGAGCTAGTAATTACTAGTAGTTAGTAGTAAAGAATGACAGAATGAAATAAGCATTCAAGTGGAAGATGGTACAGAGATAAAAGAGAACAAAGAGTTTTAACAACATGGGATCAGTATCAACAGAAAAAGGAGGTACCAAGAAAGCATTGAGACATAAAGTGAAAGAAGAATGGCAACATGGGAGAGAAGTACCTGGAGTTGATTTGTATAAGAAAATAGCAATAAGCCTCAAAATGAAGATATGAAAGAGAGTTAACTGGAAACTTGAGAGGAAAGAACAGGGAGAGAACGGTGAGATGGATTGCTGGAATATCACTACTGGAAAATACAAGAAGAATGTGTGGAATATGTTATGTAAAGGAGAAGGCTAAGGAAGCTCGTCGGATATGCTATGAATATATATATATATATATATATATATATGTGTGTGTGTGTGTGTCTGTGTGTCTGTGTGTATATATATACGTACATATATATATTTTTTTTCACAAAAGCTAAACGATAATGCTTAATATCATATATATATATATATATATATATATATATATATATATATATATATATATATGTGTGTATATATATATATATATATATATATATATGTATATATGTATGTATATATATATATATATATATATATATATATATATATATATATATATATATAACTTTTTTAACCTGGACTGCTATAGTGTACACATTTTAAACTTTTCAAATGAGAAGTTAAAAAACATTGAAACTGAAAATAAGGTTGCTTCTTGACCTTAAAACATGGAATGTTCTGAATTCTTTTATATGATCCGTAAATAGAAATTTCTTTTACCCCCAACTCCTTATTCCTGCACGTATGTGTAATATTACCTTTTGATGAGCAAAGTTACCCAATTATTTTGATGCCTTCTCTATTTTTAGAGAAGGTTGCCCGTCAAAGTGATTTTATAATCCTTCTTGAGTCTGTCAACAACGTCTCTTCGCTAATAAGTTAATGGCGTTATTATTCACTATGATGGAGCCCTTAGACATTACGACAGCACATGAGGAGTTTGCATGAGGGTCATTTGAATTAATACTCCCTTATTTTCTTTTATCTTCTCCTACTCAGGAGAATGAATGACAAACAGAGATAAGGAAATTACACAAGGTTCCATGTTATCAAAATTAGTTTATAAATAGCAGGTTGGTTTTTATTTTATTGTCAATTATTTTTGGTGTTCAATTCAAAGTTTTATTTTTATTTCTCGTCTTTGAAATTAAATTAAGGATTTTTTTCAGACTCGATGAGCAGTCTATAGAATTTTTTTTAAGTACACCTGCTCATATAGTAATTTATTTAATTCATTGCCATATTTTTCCTTATATTTTGTGCTTCCTTTGACCCAGATTACTAAAACATAATAAATATTTTCTCAATCATCTGTACTCCCAAGTGGCATTAATTTTTTGCTAATGAGCTTGATAATTAATTAACCTTTTCTGAATAGAAGAATATGAAGAAGCTTGTTATTATTACCATGAACATTTCTAAGAAGTCGAATCGAATAATTTTGTTGTTATTTTCACTAACTGTTTAGAAAATTAGTTTAGTTTTTCTTCTCTTTCAGGTAAGTACAGATTGCTCGTTGTATTTGACGTCACTGAGTTGACCTGAGTAAACTCGGGTAAGATTTCATTCTGTTGTTATTGTTATTGTCGCAATTTAAGCCTCTGAGGTACTCTGGGTTTAGGCGGCGAATACCTTTCTTCATTTTCACAAGAACTCTATCAAGAAAATTAATAGATTTTCTGATGATTCGTCTGTGAAATTTAAATCAGGTTTTATAATATTTTCTCTTTACAGTTTAATTAATCAACATCTTCAAACATTTCATATTGCTTAAACAAAACCACTTGATTTTGTATATTGTTGCACTAGTTGAATCTTATCACTATCAGGCTTTTATAGCCGTATTATTATCGTTGCATTTTGTTGATTAGATTAGAATGGAATTTCCACTGCTCTCCTTTTTGCCGTTGTTCGCTTTTTATTGTGGAAACTATGCGTAAGTGATTGGTGAAAGGAATTCACGTAAAATCTCCTTTTGCAAATCTGTCAGTGATTGAAGGACATATTTTTGGAACATTTTGCAAATCATTACGCAATACATTTAAGGGTCCTATTGTTGAGAATGCTTTTCAAAAGGCATTCTTATGTCCTGAATGTTCAGACCTTTTAAGGTCTTTGAGAAATTCATTTTAACTCTGCCTTTATTTGTTACAAATTCCACGGGGCAGTTCTGTTATAAGAACTAGTCGACAGGTTACCAATCACGTATCCAAATATCCATATATCCGTTTGTGTATATATGTGTATATATATAGATAGATAGATAGATAGTTATAAAAATATGTGTTTGTGTATATATAAATACATATATATATATATATATATATATATGTGTGTGTGTGTATATATATATGCATATATATGTATATATATATATATAAATACACATATATAGATATATATACAATATGTATATATATGTATATATCTATATATATATATATATATATATACTTATATATGTATATATATATATATATATATATATATATATACTTATATATGTATATATATATATATATACATATATATATAGATAGATAGATAGATAGATAGATAGATAGATAAATAAATAGATAGATTGTCATTTATTGACTTATTGAGGTTTATATACCACATTGTTTTCCCGTAATTCAATCTGTGCGATTTTTAGATGATTTATTTACTTGAGAGAGAGAGAGAGAGAGAGAGAGAGAGAGAGAGAGAGAGAGAGAGAGAGAGAGAGAGAGAGAGAGAGAGAGTATTGCTTCTCAACCCCATATTGAAAATGTATAATGTTATTTCACTTAAAACTTACACTACAAATTTGATTATAATTCAGGTGATAATTTTGAATTCATGATAGTCTCTAAGAGACAAAACAATTGAGGGAAAGTTCATAGATTTTCCTTCCCTTTGTTTAGTTGATATTTATATCGTTGCTAATGTTTTTATAGTTGATACTGGTGATTGTCGTAGTTTAGAATTTATTTGAATTTCCGAAAATATACTTGAAAAAAAAAAATATAAGTTCAGTTTTCAAATAGTCATCAAAAACCAATGAACGGTAAAGTTTTTTGACACTATTTGTTTACGGTCAACCTCGAAGTCTCCTTCAAATTAATGCATTTTGGGTATTTATACTCCCTGTGATAACGTAATAGATACTGGGCATGACTCTCATGTCTTTCCTTAAACACATGGAATGACTTCCTCTCCCCATCTATGTTTTCCATCAAGATAAGAGAAACAATTCCGCGTTGCCACTTCAAAGGTGGAAGGGGAGGGGGGGGGGGGGAAGACATGACCAATAAATTAGAGAAATGTAGGAATCACTCTTCACTCGTTTATTTGTAGTAATGGACCTAGAAATCCATTAGATTTGAAGGTGGTGGTATTTAAGTGTCCTTAGTTGGAGGGTCTTCTATGTTCTTGATTCTGTCGCTGTTACTTACCTCCGCCAACGAAGTTGGAAGAAGGTTATGATTTCGCCCCTGTTTGTGTGTTTGTAATGTGTGTTTTTTTGTGAACAGTTTTCTGGCCACAATTTTTATCGCAGAGTAATGACACCTGCAGGGATTAACTGTTATGTAAAAAGCTGATATTATTAAATTTGAAAAGGTCAAAGTCAAAGGTCAAGGTCACGGTCAAGCAAATGTCCAATTTAATCAGCCATAAGTTTGAACATCTTTGTCACAGACACTTCAAACTTGGTTCATCTTTGAGTACATGTTAAGGTCAAAGGTCAAGGTAAAGGTCGAGCTAAAGATCGAGAAATAAACTACCGCGGCGGAGCTCTGCGCTTTACCGAGTGCCCATCTGGTTTCAAACTGGATTTTACCTGTTTTGCTCTTTATTTCGTAGTTCTGTGGTTCAGTGCCAATTCTGTTTTTATATTATCTTTATGTTCTTCTTTGGTGTTACTATTCTTTAGGGCTAATTCTCACTTAGGGTACTGCTGTATCTTAGAGTTCTTTATCTTTTCTCTGGTGTTTCCGTTTTTTGGGGTTGATTTCCGCTTCTTGAATGTGACATTATTTTAGTGCTAATTCAATCTTCCTTGTTGTCAGTGTATTTTACGATTGATTCACGCTTAGTCGGTGTTACTGTATTTAAGTTTAATTCTCCCCTATTTGGTGCAACTGGGTGTTTTTGTGGGTTCCTGTACCTCTTCATAATATCAAGAAGGAAGCTGGTTTTAAGGATTGCATCGATTTTTTTTTTTTTAATCTTTCACTACCTGTAAGGAAACTGGTCATGTAATCTTTTGTATGAACGTGGTTTTGTTTGCAGATATTGCTGAGTCTCGTAAAGGCTTGGATTTAATTTATATTTGATAAATACACTGTGTTTAATTCTACTGTATAGCTATTTTTTTATGATTAACAAGGCGAATTCAAATCTTGTCTCGTATTGTTTCAAAATCAAACATAATAAGTTGTATCACGTCAGTAACATTCGAGATGTTTATGTATCTGTATATTGAGATTATTAATGTTTTGTATACGCAGAAGGCCATGTGCTCTGTTTGTATTCTCACAAAATTAGCATATTTATTATAAGAGAAGGGTCAGAGGAGGGCAGAAGCCAAGCGATCTTTAAAACATCTCTTCTCTAAACAAGATTAAAAATGAATGGGCAGCATAAAGGACGGGGAAGGAATAAAGTCGATTATCAAAGGACAAATTATCGGGAGAGAGGAGCCATGTAAGCGAAAGGGGATTGGATGGAGAAAATCAAATGAAGGGAGGAATTGCTTTCCTCTCTTACGAAAGTGGCAGAGGAGCTGTTAGCTTTTGGAAAACAAGGGGACCGGCAGCAAGGGGAAGATTTTACTTCGCTTTCTTCCTCTTATTGTTCTTTGATATGATAATTGTGCTGTTGCTGAAACTGAACATCGTCAAGCGTACCTATTATAGTCAGGGTATGAGGAAACTAAAAGGGGTTTTGAGTCTTATACGATCGTGTTAGGTAGGGAGTTACCTGGTGATGTGAAACTACCCGGATGAATAGGGGTTCTGTATATGAGAATAGGAATAAACCATCTCTCTCTCTCTCTCTCTCTCTCTCTCTCTCTCTCTCTCTCTCTCTCTCTCTCTCTCTCTCTCTCTCTCTTCAGAACTCTAGTAATTTTGTCACTCTCCCCCTTCAAATTCTAGGAATTTTGTCACTGTCTCATATCAAACTCTAGGAATTTTGTCACTCTCTCTCTCTCTAACTCTAGGAATTTTCTCAGATATGGGGAATGTTTGGTCCTTGAGGTTATTATACGTATTGCTATTATATATGCATTTTGTTGATTTACTTATATTACTATTTTGTACAGAACCTGAAAAATTCGGACAGTAACGAGTATATGTGCATATGAAATAATGTATATATATATATATATATATATATATATATATATATATATATATATATATATATATATATATATATATATATATATATATAACGGATTTTGAGATGGCCATGTCGTCCTGATGGAAGGTTCCTTCAGTAGCTTCCTTTGGGTATATATGACTACAATGAATATTCCCAGAGAATTAAACTAAAGGTTTCACAGAATTCTAACTTCTGGTGCGAGTACCCGGTTTCCCTCTTGGATATCGTATATCAACAGGGGACGCATGCATTAACACGCCACATGGCTGTCTGCACCCCACATGGCGTTTACGCTTCGAGGGGGAAAGGTGGCGAGGTAACTGAGGAGCTGTTCCAAAGTTACCCTCCTTCGTTACTGTTACGGTACTCGCAACGTAAAGAAACCGTCCGCCAGACTGCGTGACGTCACGTCCGTCCTCATTCCTAGTCCAGCTTCCAACCGGCTTCTGCGATACAATATAGTAGGAAGGGGCCTGGCAGGCTGAACTGGAACAGTTGGGCGGGTCCATCAGGACGACATGGCCTTCTCACCCAAAAATAGATCCGTTTTTTGGGCTCAAGCCATGTCGTCCTGATGGAAGTGTACCAGAGAATTAATGTATCGTGGATTTTTTCCCATTTCAAGTGCCTTGTACTTCGACTAATATTCCTGCGGTCTGGTGACCGAAGAGACCGTGACATCTCCGTTAAATGTCACTACCAGTGGCATTACAATGACCTGGCTTCCCGCCCCCCTGGCAGGGAAGTCCTAATTGGACAAGAGGAACATCTCGAAATAACCTGACGAAGATAGACTCACCTGGATGAAGAGATCGTGGCGGTCTCGAAGACAGATCAGAAGGGTAAATATTTGTGTAGGAACAAATTTATACCATTAGGTGAGTGTATATCAGGTAGTAGGTATATTAATTATACTAAACCATGGAAATAGGATCAATAAAACAATAACAGCAATTAATTTTCATATGAAAGATAGGAGCGAAATCAGACGCGTATGGTAAATAAAATAAATATTTTATTTGAAAATTGCATGGAAATATGGAAAATTATGTACAATAATAATATTGGATAATAGACATAGATTTTGTGTAAGACGGTGATGTGGAATCTGAAAGGGAAATATTTTGCCTTTAAGCACAAGTTCCCGGAGGAATGCCAGTCTTTAAAATCATTATACACTTCATGTCCGTGAACATGTGGCACACGTGTAAGAATCTATGTCACTTCACCTTGATGAAGAACAGTCTATTAGTGACACTAAGTGTCCCTTGAAATCACTATGTATCGCACTAGGGTCAACACAGGCACCCGTTTGAGTTAAAGTCCCGAAAAAACTCACTGTTCTACGCAGCACTAAACAGCCGGTTTCATCACGCTACCTGCTGCCACCACGAATCTTTTCACTTCGTGCACCTGCTTCGCATAGTGTTTGAAGATTACTCTAGGTGACCTCCAGCCTGTGAAGGATCGGAGGCTTTCAAAATCCATTCCTTGGAAAAAGTTAAGGGAAGAGGCGACTTTCCTAGGATCATGACCTGCGGGTGTACTGTCAGGATCCGCTCTGCGAATAAAGTAGGTGATTTTCGCTCTTAGTTGTTTTAGTGACAGGTCACTACCCGAAGTTTCTCTTTTAAAGAGTTGTCCTCCGCCAAAGTCTGAAGTTCTTTGAAGATAGACCTTAAGACTCTCCACTGGGCATAGAGAGACATCTTCCTTCAGGGGGCAGATTCTCCAAGGGCCCCATCTTTTGGTGGGAAGTTCATTTTTAGCGAGAAATGTGGGGTCAGGGAAGAGGGTAAGTTTCCCCGTGTCGGCGAACTGTATCTGGCCCTCTTCTCTTGATAATGCCACTATTTCACTGACTTGGGCTCCCGTGGCAAGAGCAAAAAGGAAGATCACTTATTGAGTCAAGTCTTTCAGAGGGCAAGATTCGTCGTCCAAGTTAGAGGCAAAATGGAGCACCTTATCCAAGGACCAGGTGATGGGTCTCGGTGGAGGTGCTGGACGGAGTCTAGCGCACGCCTTCGGGAGTTTATTGAAGATTTTGCTGGATAAGTCTATTTGGAAGGCGTACAGAAGTGGTCTAGTCAAGGCCGATTTGCAGGTGGAAATCGTATTGGCTGCTAAGCCTTGTCCATGAAGGTGAATAAAGAAGGACATGCAAAAATCTATAGAGATTTCCGTAGGGTTTTTTGCCTTGACGAAGGATACCCACTTCTTCCAGGATGATTCATATTGCCTTCTGGTAGACTGTTTTGTATTCCTCTAGGAAGTCCAAACTTTTCTTTGAGATCCCAAACCTTTTCTTCACGGCTAGGGAGAGAAAATCATGAGATGAAGGTCCTTGACTTTCTCTGATGAAGCGAAGACAGTCGACTTCTGCACCTGTTGGGAGAGAACTGGGCCCGGCAGGGGGATCAGCTTGGGCTGTAGCTCCAGGACTAGGGGGAACCAGTTGCTCCGGGGCCACTTGGGAGCCACTAGGGCTGCTGTCCATTTGAAGGTTCTCAGTTTGGAGAGGACTTTCAGCAGAAGGTTGGGTGGAGGGAACAGGTTAATCTTGGACCATCTGTTCCAGTCCAGGGACATGGCGTCCACTGCTTCCGCTTTGGGGTCCTCGTAAGGGGCCACATATCGAGGAAGTTGCTTGTTGTCGCTCGTCGCGAAGCGGTCAATCTGTAGTTCCGGGACTTGACGAGAGATGAAGGAGAATGATCTTGCGTCTAGGGACCATTCCGACTCTATGGGGCTTGTCCTTGATAGAGCATCCGCCGTCATGTTGTGGAATCCTTGTAGGTGAACTGCCACTTCTTCCTGTCCGCCAGGCGGAAGATGGATAACAGCACCTGATTTATGTGGGGCGATCTCGAGCCCTGACGGTTGAGACATCTGACTACTACCGAGCTGTCCAGAGTTAGACGGATGTGTATCGAGGGACGCGGGGACAATTTCTTCAGGGTGAGAAGAACCGCCATGGCCTCCAAGTTGTTGACGTGAAACGTCTTGAATAGGGGAGACCATGTTCCTTGAACTTGCCGTTGATGGGAGTGACCCCCCCCCAACCCTCCAGAGAAGCGTCCGTATGTATGTTGATCGATGGAGGCGGAGTTTGGAGAGGGATGGATCTTTTCAAGGTCCTTGTTTCTGACCACGGTCTTAGAAGGGAGCGAAGCCTGTTCGGTAGGGGTCTCTTGAGATCTCTTCGAGCGAGGGATGCGTTTCGTCTCCAGACTCCTGAGGCATCCTTTAGCTGTGCTCGTAGCACTGGGTTTGTCACTGAGGCGAACTGTAGGGAGCCGAGAACTTGCTCCTGCTGTCGTCTCGAGATCCGTTTGGATTTGAGAAGTCTTCTGACAGACCCTGCTATTTCTTTCCTTTTCTTCAGTGGGATGGAAAGGCGGTGTGACTGAAGATCCCAATGGATTCCTAACCATTAGAACTTTTGAGCTGGAGCGAGGCGAGACTTCTTGGTGTTTATTTTGAAACCCAGATGTTCCAGGAACTGGGTCACTGCTGCAAGCTCTCAAACATTCTTCTGGCGATGTAGGCCATCACTTGGATGCCCTGAAGGCGTAGCTGGTGGACGATTGTGTCTGCTTGCTTGGTGAAGATTCTCGGAGCCACGTTGAGCCAGAAGTGCATGGCTCTGAAGGCGTAGCTTCTTCGTTGGAGCCGGAATCCTAGGTAGGAGGAAGCGTGGTGGTTCATTGGGATGTGCCAGTAGGCATCCACCAGGTCTATTAAGACCGTGTAGGCCTTGTGAGGCAGTAAGGCTCTTATTTGTTGAAGGGTCAGCATCTTGAATTTGTTGTTCGCAATGAACTTGTTGAGGGGGGACAAGTCGAGAATGACTCTGAGTTTGTCTGAGTCCTTCTTTGGAACACAAAACAGTCTTCCTTGGAACCTGGTGGACTTTACCCTCTTGATCACCTTCTTGTTCAAGAGTTCTAGGACATATTCTTCCAAGATGGGGGTTGAAGGTTGGAAGAATTGGTTGAAAGTTGGCAGTGGTTGCGTCCAGCTCCAATCTAGTCCCTTCTTGATGATGCTGTGTGCCCAAGGATCGAAGGTCCAACGATCCTGAAAGTGGCGGAGTCTTCCTCCCACTGGAAGCACTTCATTGCTTCTGGTTTCCCGAGGGTTTTCCACCACGGCCACTAGCTCCCCTTCCTCCTCTGTCCCTGGAGGGGCGGCGAGAGGAATCTCTGCCAGAGCCTCTACCTCTGGGATGAAAGGTAGTGGATGGTCGTTCATAGGCAGGGGTGAAGACCGGCGATTGGGACACCACCGGCTGGGGGACCAACTGAAAGGTCTGTTGTGGTTGTGCAACCACTTGGGGAGTAGCGGGAGCCGGAAACTGTCGTTTGGGTTGACGCTGCTGGGGTCGTGGTTTGGAGGATTTCCTCTTAGGTTGAGGGCCTTCTTCCTGAGAGGATTTCCTCTTGCGGGACATGCCTCATTTGTTGAGAAGGTTCCGATTCTCAGAGGCGGCTTTGTCCACGATCTCTTTCACCAGAGCTGTTGGGAAGAGATGCTTGCCCCAGATGTTGGAGGAGATTAGCTTCCGGGGTTCGTGTTTCACTGCCGCATTGGCAAACACGAATTCTCTGCAGGCTCTCTGAGCCTTAATGAAGCTTTACAAGTCCTTCATCACGGTCACTAGGTGGGTCTTCGCAAGAACCATATACAAATCTGGGGCCCTAACGTCCCCGGCCATGACCTCAAGCTGAATTTAATAAGACAGTGAGGCGGCTAGTGTCTCCTTGGTCTCCTGTTCCCGACGAAGAAGGTGGTCGTTCAGCTTTGGAAGATCCTCATTGAACTGACGGCCAGCCGCGTCAGGTTCCAGTTTCCCGACCGTAAAAGTGAACTGGATATCTTTCCAGAATCTGTCGTCGGGGGGGAGGGCGAGGGAGAGAGGCCTACACTCCTCCAAGGTAGGGCAGGGGTTTCCTTCCTCCACCGCCTTCATGACCTCATGGAAGGCCTTTTCAACAAAGGGAAAGGTCGCAGTAGGGGGAGCAAGAAAGGACGGGTGCTTTTTGCTCAATGCTGGTAGTCATTTCTTTACTTATTGATGTTTATATACCACATTTTGTTCCCGTAAATTAATCTGTGCGATTCTTAGATGAGAGAGAGAGAGAGAGAGAGAGAGAGAGAGAGAGAGAGAGAGAGAGAGAGAGAGAGAGAGAGAGAGAGAGAGTATTATCGGAAGAGAGGAGCCATGTAAGCGAATGGGGATTGGATGGAGAAAATCAAATGAAGGGAGGAATTGCTTTTCTCTCTCACGAAAGTGGCAGAGGAGCTGTTAGCTTTTGGAAAACAAGGGGACAGGCAGCAAGGGGAAGATTCTCCTTCGCTTTCTCTCTCTTATTGTTTGTTTATATGATAATTGTGCTGTTGCTGAAAATGAACATCGTCAAGCGTTTAATATTTGATTAAGGGTATGAGAAAACTAAAAGGGATTTTGAGTCTTATTCGGTCGTGTTTGGTTGGGAGTTACCTGGTGATGTGAAACTACCCGGATGAATAGGTGTTCAGTATATGAAAAGAGAAATAAATTCTCTCTCTCTCTCAACTGTAGTGAATATATATATATATATATATATATATATATATATATATATATAAATACTTTGGATATATATTATGTATATATATATATATTTACATATATACATATATGTGTATAATATGTATTCAAAATATTTATATATATATATGTATATATATATATATAGATATATAGATATATATATATATATATATATATATATATATATATGTATATATACACACATATATTCATAGATATATATATGTATATATATGTATATATGCATATATATCTTGTACAAATTTTTGTGTCCGCTTATGTAAATTTTGTGACCACACATTAAATTCTAGATATCTATTTTTTTTCTATATGTAAATAGATTGAAGTCAGATACAATAAATTATGATTATTATGGAAATCCCAATTTTTGAAGTTTTGTTGAGTCCAGCAATCTTTTATTCCAAATTACTAGTATAGAATATTTATAAGTGTGAAAAGAATGCAGTTTTTACTTTTTTTTCAAGTTCCCTTGTAAAAAGTTCATTTACTCTTATGCGCGTGTTGTATGGTAATAAATTTTGTTTAATGTATGAATACACTATATGCATGTGTGTCATTAGTAGTCCTCTCTCTCTCTCTCTCTCTCTCTCTCTCTCTCTCTCTCTCTCTCTCTCTCTCTCTCTCTCTCTCTCTCTCTCTCTCTCTAAATATTCTTATACCTGTTCCTTTTCTTAGTACGTACATCATTATTACAAACCGCAGGAAAACTATATCTCTCCATAGAAATCAGGTATCAGGATTTTGTGTGTAGGTGGTGCTGGTGGGGATAGTCGGGGGTGGGGGGGAGGAGAGATAAAATGTAAAAGAAAGAAAATGAGGGATAGTTATAATTTTTTTTTATTATATATATGTGTATGTGTGTATTTTTATTTATATATATGCACAATAAAAGCAATATATATATATATATATATACATATATATACATATATATACATAATACATATATATATGTATGTATATATATATATATATATATATATATATATATATATGCGTATTTGTATATGTATATATATACGCACAATAAAAGCAATATATATATTATATATATGTGTGTATTTGTATATATATATATATATATATATATATATATATATATATTTACATACAGAGAGAGAGAGAGAGAGAGAGAGAGAGAGAGAGAGAGAGAGAGAGAGAGAGAGAGAGAGAGAGAGTAATGTAACGCTTGTTTTCAATATTGGTAGAATTAGACTGACATTATTAAGTTTGACAGTGAACAAACAGTCTGAGAAAATTCAAACTCTTTACTGATGTCAGAAGAAAATTTTCCGGGATCACTGAAGAAGTTAAAGAACTCTATATTATGAAAATGAATTATTAAAAGGCATGACGTCCACAGGATTCAGTTTATTATTGGTTTATAACTTTATTTATGAACAAAATTGTCTTATTCCTTTATATCTGCACCATCAAATGGCCATTTTATATAGCTTTTTGGACATAGTAACGAGATTTCTATCTTTAATATGATTTACCTTTTGGCTGAATTTTCCATGAAATTACGTTTTTTCCAGGAATATTCCCCTTAATTCCGTACTTACTATTGCCCTCATTCCTGTACACATATGCTTGTCTATAAATATATATGAGTATATATATACATATATATATATATATATATATATATATATATATATATATATATATATATATATTCCAGTAATATATTCCAGTAATATATATATATATATATATATATATGTGTGTATATATATAAAGCACCTCGTATTACTCCAAATTTGTATTAAGCCTTTATATCTTTTTGTAATCGGTCAAAAATTGTATCGATTTCGGAAATCAAATTCAGTATCTGCTGCGAGTCATTCGCCTTGGATTGTCAAGTTATATTCCTTTTTTAATTGCGGAATTAATCCTACGTGAAATTCGTCTAAATTGAATTAATTATATTGACGAACAAAAGAAGGTCATCACGATTCTTGAAGTTGAAAGGTTCAAGAATTAGTTGGTGTAGCTGAAGTAATAACTTGGTTTCCATAATGATAATAAATTACCCAACCTAAAGCTAAGAAGAAACTGCTCTTGGGAAAAAGTCTTTGTTTCATAATACTTCGAGCATATCTTGTACTCTTAGGAATAATTAAATTTTGATACTTCACTGTATTTTGAAGGAAATTGAGAATATGTATGATTTATATGTTTTTAAAAAGAAATAGATAAATGAATACAAAAGATAAAGAGATAATGTTTATATGATTTTGTAGAATTTATTCAAGTTTTTTATTCTATATTATTAGTTCTTAATAGACAAAAGATTGTTTTCGTTCTTTTCATTAAGATATTCAATAACAA
>NC_090729.1:131884649-131889649 GCF_036898095.1 Palaemon carinicauda
ACCAAAGCCGACGCCCTTATGGACAGCCACTTCAAGACCTCCATCAATGCCTGCACCCCTGACGAAGAGGACGCCTATTCAACGTCAACCGAAGCTGACGTGAATGCCGTAGGACATACACGCTTACCCCGTGACGTGCCGAAGCGGCGACAAAGCCATCCACCACCCACCACTCAGTCGCGCCCCAACCAACGACTTCTACAGCCACTTACTACCACACATCCGCCGCAGTTTTGCTACTACCACTTGAGATTCGGGGCAACCGCGAAGAAATGTGCCAAGGATTGTCAGTGGTCAAAAAACGTGTAAGTAGGCCATCGCTCGTGTCGGTGGCCTCCCGTGTTTCTAGTCTTTTCTTTTTACATGATGCAGGAACGGGCATGCGATTTTTGGTAGACACGATTGCTTGTCGTTTTCTTTTTCCAAGGGAACTCTTCAGGACATGACGACGTCTATCTACGTCTGCCGACGTCCGCTTGGTAGCTGCCAACGGATCTGCGATACCCACGTACGGTTACGAGAACCTCATATTATCGTTCGGAAACGGTAAATTTAATTGGAAGTTACTCGTTGCTGACGTCACATTACCAATATCTCGGTGCGGATTTCCTCTCTCATTTCCACCTTCTGGTCGATGTCGCCCACCGACGATTGGTCAACGCAGACTCGTACTTGTCGAAACCTCTTCAACCCGCCCCCTTCAACCTTGCTCTCCACATCATCGCACCCATGGATGCCTACGCCCACCTCACGTCGTACCCGGACGTTTTCCGTCCAGAACTTTCCCAAACGCCCACGGCTCCTGCCAAGCACGGTATTTATCACCATATCAAGACGACAGGACCCCCAGTCTTCGCAAAATTCAGACGTATGGCACCGGAACGATTGGCAGCCGCCAAACAGACGTTCACCGAAATGGAGGAAATGGGCCTTTGCCAAAAGGCCTCAAGCCCATGGTCGTCACCCTTACACATCATTCTGAAGAAAGACGGCTTCCCCCGTCCGTGCGGGGATTATAGGCACCTGAACATGCAAACAGAACCGGATCACTATCCCCTCCCAAACATTGCCGACGTGACCTTCTACCTGCACAAAGTGAAGTTTTTTTCTACGCTTGACGTCCTGAAGAGGTATTATCAGGTGCCTATGAACCCAGAAGACATCCCCAAGACCGCCATCACCACTCCGTTTGGTACAAACACCTTCAATTACTCCTGTTTTGGCCTTCATAATGCTGGGGCCACGTTTCAACGTCTCATGAATGGCATCTTAGGGGACCTCCCCTTCTGTGTATGTTATGTGGCGACATACTTGTGTTCTCCTCCTCAAAAGAGGAACACCTCCGTCACCTGGGCATCATGCTCGACCGCCTGCAACAAAACGGTCTTGTAGTCCGGTACGACAAGTGTATCTTTGGCGCCAATGAAGTGTCGTTCTTAGGGCACCGCATCACTCCTGAAGGAGTCCATCCCCTCCCTGAGAAGGTAGCAGCCGTTCAGGATTTTCTCGCGCCCTCGACAGTCAAAGCTCTGCAGGAATTCTTGGGCATGATCAACTATTATCACCATTTTCTGCCAGCCATTGCCGCCACTCTTGCTCCCCTCTACGCCTCCCTCAAGGACAAGCAATAGGACCTGAAGTGGGGTCCCCTTCAAGAAGCGGCATTCTGCAATGCAAAGAAAGCCCTATCAACCGCTGCGGATCTCACTTTTCCTATCCCACATGCCCCCTCTCCTTCTTTCCACCGATGCCAGTGACGTCACTATTGGTGCAGTACTCGAGCAGGTGGTAAACGGCTCGCCCCGCCCATTGGCCTTCTTCAGCAGAAAACTGTCCAGGGCAGAATCGGGTTATTCTACCTTCGATCGCGAATTGCTGGCGGTGCACTTGGCTGTCCGTCACTTTTGCCAATTCTTAGAAAGTACGCCCTTCGTCATTCGCACAGACCACCTGCCTCTGGTGCATGCCTTCACTCAACAGTCTTACGCCTTGTCCGCCCGTCAACGCCGACATCTCTCCGCCGTGGCTGAATACAATTGCACCCTTCAATACGTCCTTGGGAAAATGAATCCCGTTGCTGATTCCCTGTCAAGAAACACGTTGGCTGCTGTTCAACTGGGATTGTATTACAACGCCGTGGCTAAAGCCCAACGACAGGATCCAGAGTATCAAGCATGTAGGACATCCTGTACGTCCCTCCGTTGGGAAGACATCCCCCTCGAAGACTTCAACACCACCCTCCTCTGTGACCTCAGTACTGGTAGACCGCAACCTTGGATTCCTGCTCCCATGTGCCTGCAGGTGTTTGATTTCATTCACGGCCTTTCACATCCCTCGAGCCGTTCTACTGCACAGCTGCTGAAGACGAAGTTCATTTGGCACGGCATTTCTAAGGATGCTAAGGATTGGGCGCGTTTGTACTTCTTGCCAAACTTCCTAAGTACATCGACACACGGATTCAGGATTGGGCACTTTTCCTCAACCTCAGCGTCGTTTCGCACACATTCACGTCGACGTTGTAGGCCCCCTACCCACTTCACAAGGACATCATTACCTGTTCACCGTCATCGACTGCTCCACTCGTTGGCCTGAAGTCATTTCCATGGAAACTGCAATGTCTGCCCTTTGTAAATCTGCCTTACTCTCTGGATGGATTGCAAGATTTGGTATCCCTGAGCATATTACTTCTGACAGGGGTACCACTTTCACCTCTCAATTGTGAACATCATTAGCCAAACTCCTGGGCATACCCTACATCAGACAACAGCCTACAACCCTGCTGCCAATGGAATGGTTGAACGTTTTCATCGCACCCTCAAAGCAGCTTTGATGTCCCGCTGCAAGGATTGCAACTGGTTTACTCAGCTTCCCTGGGTCCTCCTGGGACTAAGGACCACTCTTAAAGACGCCCTCGAAGTTTCGGCAGCTGAAATGGTGTATGGCGACCCGTTGGTCGTCCCTGCCGAATTTTTTCCTTCTACAACCTCCTCCGACGATCACCAGCGCATACGTCATGCCGTGGGAAAATTTTTTCCATGCCGCCAGACTTACAAGACCCCAGCGAAGCATCACATACCGACAGACTTGCACTCTGCAACGCACGTCTTCCTACGCAACAACACTAGCAAGCCACCGCTAATGCCCCCTTACACGGGCCCTTTCCTTGTGATCCGACGCAGTCCGAAAGCAATCCTACTAAACATTCATGGCAAAGAAGACTGGGTCTCCATTGATCGTCTAAAACCTGCTTATCTCCTGCCAGATGACCCGCCTACAGTTCGCCTCTCTAGATCAGGGTGCCCTATTTAACATGTACAGTATATGTCATTTTTAGGGGCGGAACCATGTACCAACCGTGTGCCACACGATCGTACATAGTTCATTTTGTGTATATATTATGCTTGTATCTTCGTTCTTCCCTCGCACTAAAAAGAACCTGAATAAATATGTCTGTTTTTCTCATCGGTAACGGTGTCTGTTTTGAACTTTTGTATATAAAGGAGAATGTTCTATAATAAACTCACTCAGTTGCTTTCATCCTGTCTTTGAGTCACAACCTTCTCTCGGCCCGTCACATATTCCTATAAGTTAACTATTACGTTGGTAAGAATTTTTATATCTCATAGAATATCATATTCGTATTTGGTTGCTGTAATGTTTGAATAATATTGCTTGAAATCCTCAATTTTATAGTTTTGATTACGATAAGATCAAATGACAGTCAAAACCAGGCATGTATATCCATCTTCAACACTTCATTATATGCAACATCACTACGTAATCGAAATTCCTTTATAATGTAATTTTAAAAGCATCAAAGATTTCAAAAACGTTGAATTTCTCAAATGGATTTAGGATGGAACGTGTATGGATATCTGTGGATTTTGTATCCACAATTTGATAATTTTAAAACTAAGTAATTCTACTTGTTATTTTTTAAGATGGAAAATAATGAAATCTTGGAATATAATCAAATAGGTCAATTCTTATTCCTATATATGAACTATTAATAGTTCGTGTTTATACAATTCTATCAAATTTTACAAATATCAGCTGTTTGAATATTATTCAGTAAATGATACGTATTAATATGTTCGTATAAAATGTCATTATTTCCTGACATGATGAAATCATCATTAGAAAGTACTGATTTCAGGGGAACTACTACTACTACTACTACTACTACTATCTCTCTCTCTCTCTCTCTCTCTCTCTCTCTCTCTCTCTCTCTCTCTCTCTCTCTCTCTGGTTTTTGTCTCCAGCTATGCAATGTAATTATTTTTCATTTAAATCCTTTTCATAGTTGGATATTCATTGCATACCTTGCAACTAACTCTGCCTTTGCATTAAACATGAATTACTTCTTTTTGTTAAAACTTGATATTCGCAGCCACGATGAAGTATTTCTCTCCCCATTCATTGTGGGGAAATGTTAATTGAGACTTTTCACGCAATTCTATGTTTATTTGATCGTTTAGGTATTGTGATTTTGACATGGTTCTGCAACGGCAAATTTTGAATCGACGATTCCTTTATTCAAAAGTAGTTATAAACGTTTGGATTGGAAATGTGCAGGTAAGGGGGCTGGGTCGGGTTAATGAGATTCTGATACAGAATATATGGAGCCATCGGTGTTTCTGTATACTTGTATGGCAGAGCACCAGCCACCTGTTGATATACTACCGCTAGAGAGTTATTGGGTCCTTTGACTGGCCAGGCAGTATTACATTGGATCCCTCTCTCTGGTTACAGCTCATTTTGTCTTTGCCTACGCATACACTTAATAGTCTGGCCACTTCATCCCACATTTGCCCTCTGTCCTCATACATCTGACAATACTGAGATTACCAAACAGTTCCTCTTCAGTTAAGGGGTTAACTGCTGCAGTGTAACTGTTCACTGGCTACTTTCCTCAGACTCTTCAACTATGATAAGCAGCTCTTTTAGGAGGACACTCCAAAATTAAACCATTGTTCTCTAAGTCTTGGGTAGTCCCATAG
>NC_090729.1:131894649-131915749 GCF_036898095.1 Palaemon carinicauda
TAGCGCGTGCTATGTCGAATGTCTTTTTTTAAGAATCTTATTCTGATTGTCTGCTGAAAATTATCTGCAAAAAAGGTCTCTTGTATACTCGTACGTGTTGACGATATCTGGCAGTCTTCGGTGGCCACCCAAACAAATAAAGCCACCCTTCTTGGCCACCCAACCAAATAAGGCAGCTCTTGGTGGCCACCCAACGAAGTAAGGCAGCCCTTGGTGGTCATTCAAGCAAATAAGGCAGTTCTTGATGGCCACCAAACCAAATAAGGCAGTTCTTGGTGGCCACCAAACCAAATAAGGCAGTCTTTGGCTGCCACCCAACGAAATAAGACTACCCTTTGTGGCCACTCAACTAAATAAAGCAGTTCTTGCTGGGCACCTAACCAAATAAGTCAATCGTTTGTGGCCACTCAAACCAAATAAAAAAGTTCTTGGTGGCCACCCAACCAAATAAGGGAGTCCTTGGTGTCCATCCAACCAAATAAGGCAGTTCTTGGCAGCCACTCAACCAAATAAGGCAGTCCAAGATGGCTATCCAACCAAATAAGGCAGTTCTTGGCAGCCACTCAACCAAATAAGGCAGTCCAAGATGGCTATCCAACCAAATAAGGCAGTTCTTGGCAGCCACTCAACCAAATAAGACAATCCTTTGTGGCAACTCAAACAAATAAACAATTATTTTTGCACACTCAACCAAACAAAGCAGTCCTTGGTGGCCATTCGAGCAAATGAAGCAGTCCCTGGTGACCACCCAAGCAGGCAAGGCAGTTCTTGGTGGCGACTGAAACAAATAAGTTGTCCTTGGTGTCCACCCAACGAAATAAGGCAGTCTTTGGTGACCACCCACGTAAATAAGAAAGTCCTTGGTGACCATCCAACCAATTAAGCCAGTCCTTGGTGTACACCCAACCAAATAAAGCAGTCCTTGGTGTCCCCCTAACCAAATAAGGCAGTCATTATTGTCTACCCCACCAAATAAGGTAGTCCTTGGTGTCCACCCAACCAAATAAGGCAGTCCTTGGTGTCTACCCAGCCAAATAAGGCAGTGTTTGGTGACCATCCATTCAATTAAGGCAGTCCTTGGTAGCCGCTCAACCAAATAAGGTTGTTGTTGGTGGCCACATAACCAAATAAAGCAGTACTTGGTGGCTATCCAACCAGGTAAGGCACTCATTTGGGGTCTGACAAGCAAATAATGCAGTCCATGGTGGCCACCCAACCAAATAAGACGGTCGTTGGTGGCCTCACAATTAAATAAGGCAGTCCTTGGTGGCCACCCAACCAGATAAGGCAGTCCATGGTGGCCACCCAACCAAATAAGGCAGTCCTTAAATAAGGTTGTCATTGGTTGCCACTCAACATATTGCAGCAGTCCTTGATGGCCAGCCAACCAAATAAGGCAGACCTTGGTGGCTAGCCAACCAGGTAAGGCAGTCCTTTATGGCCTGACAACCTAATAAAGCAGTCTATGGTGGCCATCCAACTAAATACGACAGTCCTTGGTGGCCTCAAAACTAAATAAAACAGTCCTTGGTGTCCACCCAACCAAATAAGGCAGTGTTTGGTGACCATCCATTCAATTAGGCAGTCCTTGGTAGCTGCTCAACCAAATAATGTTGTTGTTGGTGCCCACATAACCAAATAAAGCAGTCTATGGTGGCCACCCAACCAAATACGACAGTTGGTGTCCACCCAACCAAATAAGGCAGTCCTTAGTGTCCACCCAACCAAATAAGGCAGTGTTTGGTGACCATCCATTCAATTAAGGCAGTCCTTGGTAGCCGCTTAACCAAATAAGGTTGTTATTGGTGGCCACACAACCAAATAAAGCAGTCCTTGGTGGCTATCCAACCAGGTAAGGCACTCATTTGGGGTCTGACAAGCAAATAATGCAGTCCATGGTGGCCACCCAACCAAATAAGACGGTCGTTGGTGGCCTCACAATTAAATAAGGCAGTCCTTGGTGGCCACCCAACCAGATAAGGCAGTCCATGGTGGCCACCCAACCAAATAAGGCAGTCCTTAAATAAGTTTGTCATTGGTTGCCACTCAACATATTGCAGCAGTCCTTGATGGCCAGCCAACCAAATAAGGCAGACCTTGGTGGCTAGCCAACCAGGTAAGGCAGTCCTTTATGGCCTGACAACCTAATAAAGCAGTCTATGGTGGCCATCCAACTAAATACGACAGTCCTTGGTGGCCTCAAAACTAAATAAAACAGTCCTTGGTGTCCACCCAACCAAATAAGGCAGTGTTTGGTGACCATCCATTCAATTAGGCAGTCCTTGGTAGCTGCTCAACCAAATAATGTTGTTGTTGGTGCCCACATAACCAAATAAAGCAGTCTATGGTGGCCACCCAACCAAATACGACAGTCCTTGGTGTCCACCCAACCAAATAAGGCAGTCCTTGGTGTCCACCCAACCAAATAAGGCAGTGTTTGGTGACCATCCATTCAATTAAGGCAGTCCTTGGTAGCCGCTTAACCAAATAAGGTTGTTATTGGTGGCCACACAACCAAATAAAGCAGTCCTTGGTGGCTATCCAACCAGGTAAGGCAGTTCTTTGTGGTCTGACAAGCAAATAAAGCAGTCCATGGTGGCCACCCAACCAAATAAGACGGTCATTGGTGGCCTCACAATTAAATAAGGCAGTCCTTGGTGGCCACCTAGCCAAATAAGGCAGTCCAAGGTGGCCACCCAACCAAATAAGGCAGTCCTTAAATAAGGTTGTCATTGGTTGGCACTCAACCAAATGTGGCAGTCCTTGGTGGCTACCCAACCAAATAAGGCAGACCTTGGTGGCTACCCAACCAGGTAAGGCAGTCCTTTATGGCCTGACAACCAAATAAAGCAGTCTTTGGTGGCCACCCAACCAAATACGACAGTCCTTGGTGGCCTCACAACTAAATAATACAGGCCTTGGTGGCCACCCTGTCAAATAAAGAAGTTTTTGGTGGCTACCCAACCAAATAAGGTTATTCTTGGTGGCCACTCAACTAAATACAGCAGTCCTTGGTAGCTAGCCAACTAAATAAGGCAGTCCTTGGTGGCTAGCCAACCAAATAAGGTAGTCCTTTGTGGCTAGCTAACAAAATAGGTCAGTTATTGGCAGCCACTCAACCAAATATTGGGCATGTACAATTTATTTGTGTGTGTCAGTGTGTTGGTTGAATTGTCAGCTACTCAGGTTATTTTTTGAAGAGGAGTCGAGGGGTGGTCAAACGAAGTCGAACAGTGTTACTGGTTCTGTTTTCTTGTTTTGCCTTAGGAAAAAAAATTAATTGCACTACTTGAAAGTCGACCGTTTTAGCTAAAATCAGGATTGTAAACTGTGGGATATGAGAGAATTGTATATATGTTAAAAATTAACCAGTCTAGTCGTCGATCCAGTGAAGGTCTATAACGTTATCCACTGGAGATTGTATCCTACCCAACCTCCTCGTCTTGAAACTCATATGTTTCAGACTTGAAATATTTATGGAAGTATACCTTTTTTATTACAAATATAATACAAGTCACGCCTACTGGAGAGAACGGAGGCCGAGTTGGATGATTCTTATATAAAATGAGTTTTTTAATTGCTAACGTTTGCCGTTTGCCATTAATATGATTGTTTTGTGCTTAGAGAGAGAGAGAGAGAGAGAGAGAGAGAGAGAGAGAGAGAGAGAGAGAGAGAGAGAGAGAGAACTTTGTATGTTACAAAAGTATATCGTAACAGGAATGTTTTATCTTAAATACATTTCAAATATATGCCATAAGGACGTGTGTCTTGTCTCTGTAAAAGTTGCAACTACGATCAATTTTGTATCGATTTCAATAGTCTTCCATATCTAAATTGGACAGGAACTTGAAAAAGTATCGAAGAAAGAATTGTTTTCTAGTCTTTGAAGGAACTAATTTTGTTAACTTCCTTTCCAGAGATGAGTAGGGTTTTTTATTATAAAACATGTACAATACGGGACGAAAGACTTGACCCTTCAAGAAATACAGTTTTACGACTGTGAAAAATAGCTTAAGAATAAATTGAGATTACCAAGAATGAAACAAATAATCTCCATACACACATTACATTTATATATATATATATATATATATATATATATATATATATATATATATATAAATATATATATGTGTGTGTGTGTACCTGTTTATGTAATGTATATACATGTAATTATATGTGTATATATACGATATATACCTGCATATGGGTTCAGTCAGTGTTCTTCTTTAAGAACTTTTATTAACGTGGGTTGTTCATCTCTCTCTCTCTCTCTCTCTCTCTCTCTCTCTCTCTCTCTCTCTCTCTCTCTCTCTCTCTGAATAGTGCTCGCCATGCAAATTAGTAATAATTATGTAGGCAAATGGAATTTTCTAGCGCATAAGATGGCTATTTTCTGTATATGGGAATAATCTTATTCCTTCCTTATCATTGTAATGACACGTCCTCCATAATACATCATGATATGTGTTCTTGCATATTTAAAGAAGTGAGGGCGTTGATATATCCTTTTTTCACAAGAAATTAATCTTGCTTTTAGTTATTGGTACTTACGGTAGATTCAGTGATAAAAAAAAAAAAATATCCCCCCCCCCCATACTGAAAATGATAAAAAATAAACTTTCTCCTTTGAATAGCCCTCGTCCCATGAGGGTATTTTACACTTGAAAGGGGAAGAAAATTATTTTCTCGTCGTAGATTATTTTTTAACAAGTAATTTAGAAAATAGATAATGCCTTCATTCTCCCTTTATGCATATGCTCTTACTGTTATATTTAATATAATTCGTTTGGATCAGTGTGTGGTATGGAACGTTAATTTGGGATTTTATTTGTACATACGTACATGTTGTTATGTGTAATGTAATTCATTTAGATCAGTGTTGGGTATGGCACATTAATTTTGAACTCACTTTTTACACAGGTACACACTATTATGTGTAATATAATTGATTTGGATTAGTATGCGGTATGGAATGTTAATTTTGAACTTTCTTTGTACATATGTATATACATACTGTTGTGAGTAATATAATTAATTTAGATATGTGTAGGGTATGGAACATTAATTTTAAACTCATTTTGTATACATGTACACACTATTATGTGTAATATAATTTATTTGGATCAGTATGCGGTATGGAATGTTAATTCTGAACTTTCTTTGTACATATGTACAGTACATACTGCTGTGTGTAATATAATTAATTTAGATATGTGTAGAGTATGGTACATTGATTTTGAACTTTCTTTGTACATAATATGTACATTCTGTTATGTGTATTGTAATTAATTTAGATCTTTGTTGGGTATGGAACATTAATATTGATTTTGTTTTGTACATATGCACATACTGTTATGCTTAACCTAATTCATTTGGATATTTGTGGTGTAAGGAACATTAATTGTGTGTTCAAATGATTTTATATAAAGCATTTTACAACATATGATTTTGAGACCGTATATGGGAAAGTGATTCTCTTTCAGTTCTCCTCCTCCTTACCGGAACTTTCTTTGTTCAATAGAATGAGGGAATATGATCCTTTGATGTCTGCTACTGATGCCAGCGCAAGGTTAATTTATTAATCATAGTTTCCTAATTAATTTTATATCAATAGTGAACACTTATAATGTCATCGTGCAAGTTGAAGTCTCCTACTCTCTCTCTCTCTCTCTCTCTCTCTCTCTCTCTCTCTCTCTCTCTCTCTCTCTCTCTCTCTCTCTAGGTTTTGTAACAGAACGCTTGAATGTTATAAAGTGACATAAATTCTTATACTAATTTAATAAATTATTGTAATATGTTCAGTAAAGAGTTATCTCCTCCTAATCAACTAAGAATGAAGAGAAAAACTAATGCTACTGATCGCACTCTTGTTTAATATATTTCTGATTCAAATCGGTTATGGCATTTACTGTGCGATTTTATTAGATTTCATGTTTAACGATTTCTATAGAAAAGAAATTTATAGATTTAATAGATATTTTATAGCTATTCCAGAAAACTTGATGGTAATCAACATACCAGGAAGATTCACTAAAAACTAATCAATGCCTTTTATTATAATTAGTTTACTTTCATTTAGATTTATAAGGATCTTAATGTTTTAACAATATAGTAACGTTACTGGAAAACCAGATTTCGATTACAGTTGATGGAAATAATTGCGAGGTTCATTGGCCATTGAAATTTTGATTAGCGTCATTTCGAATTTGGATTGGTTGCATGGAATTTTAATTGCAAAATTCATTCTGAATTCGTCACTCTGTTAACGCTCGCTTGTACCAGCAGACGTACAATCAGAACAGGAAACTATGTAATTAAATTGGCTTTATTTGTAAATGCAAATGTTAATATATGCAATTTTTTTTAGAATATGTTGATATGTTTACACGTATGTAAAATTGCATGTGAAATGTGTAATGCGCTTGAATCAATACAAATGTTATGTAGATAAATTTAATTTTTATGAATTCACTTTAAACAATACATTGCATTATACAATGAATAACATCATTTTATTATAAATGCTGCCCTCTTATAGACTTAAACTATTGTTACCTTGCAAGAGAATAGGTTAATTTTCCTCTTCTTTTAACAGTTTTCCTTGTTAAAGAAATGATTCCCAAGTTTTCTAACTTATACAAAACTGGGTCTGATATAAAAGGTCTCTAAGGTGACTCTGTTACTATGCAATTTACCAAAGAGGCTTCCTCCATTTTTACTTGTCGTAGCCGAGAAAAGCAAACTTTTCGGGAAAGATTTTTTTTTTGTGTTGGAGAAAGTTACTGTTTGGGTGGTGGAATGGAAAATTGCATCTAAAGATGCTGTTAGAGTAGGCATAATCTTATATATATATATATATATATATATATATATATATATATATATATATATATATATATATATTCAATAGGTACAGTATATTGAATCTGTTATTAAACTTCTCACTATTTTATTCATAGATTATTTTAATACTCTTTTTATATTTATAACATCATATTTATCTTTCCCCTTCTTGTCGTTTTTAGATTTTATTTCGCTCATTTTTTTTATCAGAATTAAAATGATATTCTTAATAATGACAGTAATGATAATAATAATAATGATACTGATAATAGTAAAAATAATAATAATAATAATAATAATAATAGTAATGATTACTATTATTGTGATGTTAAACAATAGTATCAATTCTTTTTTATATTAGGTGCTTTTATATTTGAATGAAATCAGGCCTTTATATTATAGTTAATTTTCTTTTATTTTTTTTTACTACCTACATAGAGCATAATGGATAAAACGAATGGAAAATATAATTACGACCCTTGCTTGCCGAAAATGAAAACGAGCCACATTTTTTCTTCCAACAATTTCTCCACGCGGATAATAAAATGCATACCATTGCTCAAAATACGCTGCAAGCCATATTGGGATTTTATACAGCAATAAAAAGCGAATTTCATTGCAAGTGTCGCCTGCATTGTTGATCATTATGCAGTGCGGCGTGACCGTATCGCTTTCGAGGTCGCTGAAGAGTCAGCCCGGACGGGATTGCAAGGTCATTGTCATGCAGATCGGCCGCGACTGACCTGATTCAGACGTTTATGATTGAGCTGAATCTCAACGAGGTGGTTTCTGGCGGTGGCAAGGAGGGTTAAGGAAATGTTTGTTTATTATTTATTTTTTTGGCGAGTCCTGGATATATATATGTATATATATATATATATATATATATATATATATATATATATATATATATATATATAAAATAATTTATATATCAACATCATCAGCCGTTACTAGTCTACTGCATGACAAAAGCCTCAAACATGTCCTTCCAGTCGCGTCCGTTTATGGTATTTTTATTTCTAGGAATTCATTCTGTTGTTGATATATATATATATATATATATATATATATATATATATATATATATATATATATATATTTATATATATATGTAGTATATGTATAAATACTATATATATTTATATATATGTGTATGTGTATAAACTATATATATATATATATATATATAGATAGATCGATAGATATATATATATATATATATATATATATATATATACATATATACTTTTACATACATATGTATATATATATGTATATATATTTATACATATATATTATATATATATATGTAGAGAGAGAGAGAGAGAGAGAGAGAGAGAGAGAGAGAGAGAGAGAGAGAGAGAGAGAGAGAGAGAGATTACATACCATAGATAAATGAAATCAATATTCTTAATTGAGTATGGATATAATAAATAACTATAAAAATGTTGTAAAGTTGGAGTCATGCTACAAATCCGGGGACTGATCCCACTTAAGAGCAGGTATATTGTCCAATTAAGTTTGCATTATAACTTCATTGTTCCTTTTAACCTCTTCCTCGGTCTTTAGTTTATAATTGGATGTACACGTGTTATATATATATATATATATATATATATATATATATATATATATATATATATATATATATATATATCCCTTTTATTTTCAACATATATATGTATTTTGTTTACAAAATGTATATACATATCTGTATATAAATATATATATATATATACATATATATATATATATATATATATATATATATATATATATATATCCCTTTTATATATATATATATGTATATATATAAATATATATACACATATATATATATGTATATATATATATATATATATATATATATATATGTATATACACACTTTATTTTCGACATATATATAAATATATATATATATATATATATATATATATATATATTCCTTTTATTTTCAACAGTATAGGTCGTAGGTTGGCTAGGGCACCAGCCACCCGCTGAGATACTACCGGTAGAATGTTATGGGGTCCTTTGACTGGCCAGGCAGTTCTACATTGGATCCTTCTCCCTGATTACGGTTCATTTTCCCTTTGGTTACACACCCACCGAATATTCTGGCCTATTCTTTATAGATTATTCTCTGCCCTCACACGCTTGACAACACTGAAATTACCAAACAATTCTTCTTCACACAAGCGGTTAACTAATGCACTGTAATTGTTCATTGGCTACTTTCCTTTTGGTAAGGGTAGAAGAGATTCTTCAGCTATGGTAAGCAGCCCTTCTAGTAGAAGGTCACTCCAAAATCTACCTTTGTTCTCTAATCATTGTGTAGTGCCATAGCTTCTGTACCATGGTCATCCACTGTCTTGGGGTAGAGTTCTCTCGCTTGAGGGTACACTTGGGTACACTATTCTATCTTAATTCTCTTCCTCTTGTTTTGTTAAAGTTTGTATAGTTTATATAGAAAATATTTATTTTAATGTTGTTACTGATCTTAAAATATTGTATTTTCCTTGTTCCTTTCCCTCACGGGGTTATTTTCCCTTTTGGGGCCCCTGGGTTTATAGCATACCGCTTTTCCAACTAGGATTATAATTTAGCAAGTAATAATAATGATAATAATAATAATAATAATAATAATAATGATAATTATAGTAATATCAATAATATATATGTGTGTATATATATATATATAAATTTATATATATATATATCTTTTATTTTCAACACATATATATATATATATACACACATATATATATAGATATATATATATACACACAGTACATACATACATGACCACGCTGGCCATTGCTGACTGATGATGGTGGGAGTTTTTGGTGTGATCGCTCACAGTAAACCAACCTAGTATATACATGGATACATATATATCTCTTCCCTCTTAAACATAATCATACTATATTAAAATATCTATGCTGACCTGTTGATTATTCTTTATTACATTATGTAACCTATATTTTGTAATTAGATGGATGTAGCAGAGATGAGAATGTTGAGATGGATGTGTGGGGTGACAAGAAGAGATAAGATACGAAATGAGGCAATTAGGGGTACCACAGGAGTTAGAAAACTATCAGATAAGATCCAAGAAAGTAGACTGAGGTGGTATGGTCATGTAATGAGAAGAGATGAACACTATATTGGGAGGAGAGTGATGGAAATGGAGGCACAGGGAACGAGAAGGAGAGGGAGACCAAAGCGAAGGTGGATGGACTGTATCAAGGATAACCTTCGATCAAAGGGATTAACCGATGATGAAGTGTGGGACAGAGGTAGATGGAGAAAGCAGACCAGAAACGTCGACCCCACATAGAAGTGGGAAGAGATGTAGACAAAGAAGAAGAACCTATATTTTGTAATAAGATTATATTTATGCAGTTTTAATAACTTTCGTAATTCTCTAAAACTACTTTGTCTTCTTTTTGTATACTCCAGAAGTTTCCATTTGCAAAATGTGATCCTTAGAAAATTCACTAAACCATATGTAGAGAAACCAAAATATGTTGTTCAAAGAATGGTAAATATTCTAATATAGTTTACCTATCGTGATCTTTTTTATTTTTTCTTTTTTTTAAATATATTTTCTGTCTCCAAATATTGCAATTCATTCATATTTCTTTTCACTTTCTGTCTATTTCGATGTTGCATATCCTACAATATTTTTATTACTTTATTTAAATTCTAATTCTCTGTTGTAGTTCCTTCCTTTCTGTTATTGAAATATTTTCTACCTACTTTAATAGTTTATACCCTTCTTCCTTTTTATATATATTCTCGATATCCTTCTCCCTTTTTCGCTATATTCACGGTCTACTTCAATTTTTTAACTTCTTTCTTCATTATTTTCGTATTTTATCATCTGTCTATTTGATTATTGTATTTCCCTCTCCTCTTTTTTATTATATGCTCAGTCTAATCGAATTATTCATTTAGGTCTTAATTTTTTTTTTTATGTGTACTTAAATATTGTATTTCTCTACTCCCTTATTTTTATTATATTATCGTCTGAAATTATCAATTTCCGTTTTTTTTTCTATTTAAATATTCTATTTCCTTCCACCCCCCCCCCCTTTTTTTTTATTATAAGCTCGGTCTGCTTGCATGATTCATTTCCGTCTTCATTTTTTTCTGACTACTGAAATAATGTATTTTTGACCCCCCCCCCCCCTTTTTTTTAAATGCTATTTTCATTTTGTCATCCGTCTCCCTTATTAGCGAAAACTTTATTCGTGTTTCTCCCTTCATCATCAACATTCTCATCCTCCCTTGTTTCCGTATTCGGTTATCACTCCCCTCTTGCTCTACCCTCATTTCCATTTGAAATTTTTATTTTTATATTAATTTACATGATATATCACTTCCCCGAGAAAAGATGAGATTTTGATTCTTCTCTCTCTCTCTCTCTCTCTCTCTCTCTCTCTCTCTCTCTCTCTCTCTCTCTCTCTCTCTCTCTCTCTCTCTCATGACTTCGTACCCATTCTGCATTTAGGTTTACCGTATACTAGTGCGTAAGTTCTTGTGTCTGATATATATATATATATATATATATATATATATATAATATATATATATATATATATATATATATATATATATATATATATATATATATATTTAAATATAAATATATGTATATGTATATGTATATATATGTATGTATATGTGTGTATATAAGTATATATATACATATATATATATATATATATATATATATATATACATATGTGTGTGTATATATGTATATATATATATATATATATATATATATATATATATATGTATGTATATATTAGCCAAGCTACAAACCTAATTTGAATAGTTTAAAACAGACCTGTGCGGATAGGAAATAGAGATGTAATGAGTAGAATATTATTGAACAATTATAGATAATTGTGCATTAGATTAAGATCACTAAAATCATCAAATGGATAATTCATGTTATAATTGATGCATAATTAGTACAACGGATTGTGTGGTACAATGTGGGAAAATCTGAAAGCAAAAAATGGTCATAATTATGAAAGTATTATGCAAAATACATAAAAAAACTAATTGAATGACGGTATCACAGATTAATATCAAGATCTGGTATAACGAATTCGATGGACTGCAAGTTTGTGTCCAACAAATTAATTTTAGAGTAAGCAGATGAATACCAGACATGAGTAAGGTATTCAAACCGTTGCAGATTATAAAAAAAAAAAAAATGCTTGTTCAGGATATATTGATCAATAAAGATCGTAGAAGACTTTCTCAATATGCCAATTTGTGTACAATTGAAACAGGAACATAACGGATGTGTTTTCAAAAATGTAAATTTTCACCATACACATATTTTAACCATTGGTCCATTGAGGGATTCAGCAAGCACAGTCTACATTCGCGGGATGGATTGGATGCAACAACAGTCGCATCATTTGCATATGCAACAAAATTGTTTTAAAATATTATTATTATTATCATTATTATTATTACTAGCCAAGCTACAACCCTAGTTGGAAGAGCAAGATGCTATAATCCCAAGGGCTCCAATAGGGAAAAAATAGCCGTGTGAGGAAAGGAAATAAGGAAATAAATAAATGATGAGAATAAATTAACAATAAATCATTCTAAAAAACAGTAACAACGTCAAAACAGATATGTCGTATATAAACTATAAAAAGACTCATGTCAGCTTGGTCAACATAAAAACATTTGCTCCAACTTTGAACTTTTGAAGTGTTACTGATTCAACTACTCGATTAGGAAGATCATTCCACAACTTAGTAAAAGATGGAATAAAAAGTAAAGTAAAACCTGAAATCACTGGCTGAACACTAGACATTGCATGGTGCCCATCAAGCAATACTCATTGTAATCTATTAATTAGAAAAACTAATATTGATGGCAAAAGACTCGCCTACTTTATTCTGGTTAAATTTTAAAACAAGGGTTCATAGCCATTCAAAAGCAGACCTGAAATCAAGGCTAATCATAAATACAACTCCATAATTATGATAACTTGTATATATAAACACACTATATATCTAGGAGTGTTTTCGTGTATGTGCATGTAGACCTTTGCAACGGATTTGTAAATACATGCCATTACAAAATGAATATGCATTTACCCGACGCTAGAAAAGCATTAGATTGTTGATTACATGACAAGAATAGATTTTTAGAAAGAAACCATTCTTCGAAAATTATTCTCAAAAAGAATAAAAAAAAATCTTTCAAAACGAGAAATTACTTGAGGTAATGGCACGTGACCTCACTGTTAACTCAAGTTCTGAGCAGTGCAAAAACGCGCCAAATGAGGCGGAAATTTTGCGAGGCAGAATTGTCCGTTGGGTGAAGGGTCTTTTTTATTCTATTGCAAAGTGGTCTTTGTTAGAGAATAAGGGACACCTGGAACGAAAGTGATTGATGGAAATGTTTCTTTGAGTCATTATCAATCTCATATTGAGGACATGCACTTGTATGTATGAAATATATTTACATCATTTAAAGTAAGTTAGCTTAGTGTGTACGTACATATATATATATATATATATATATATATATATATATATATAATATATATATATATATATATATATACATATGTATGCACATGAGAGAAGAAAAATAGCATTACTATTTATGTATCCGTATACTGGCATTGGAACCTTTTTGTGAGCACTAGTTTCTCTCTACTCATAGACTACAGTTATGTGTATTTTCTATATTAATTCTTGTTTGTATGAATATTTGTTTCCTATTTTCTTTCTGTGATCTTTGTTCTGTTTCCTTTCCAAATACCGTGAAATAATCCTCTTATATTGGATGTTGGATATTGCCCTGTAGTGATAACACAGTAAGGCTATTAGTTGATAGTGGAATGCGCGTGACGAAAATCTTCTCTGGGGAAAGACTGGAAATAAACAATAAAAATTATAGATTTGTAGTTTTTGAGCTACCACTACCAATAAATAGTATTTATTGTACATTACAAATTTCCGTTCATATTTCCTTAGTAACGAAACTGATTAGAATATATGTAATTATATTTTCAGTTTCATCCAATAAGTAATAGAGACAGACTCTCTACCCTTTATGTGTTTGTAAATAAGTCAAGGAATTGGGTAAACATCAAAATAAACCATTGTTCTCTAGTCTTGGGTAGTGCCATAGCATCTGTACCATGGTCTTCCATTGCCTTGGGTTAGAGTTCTCTTGCTTGAGGGTACACTCTGGCACACTATTCTATCTAATTTCCCTTCCTCTTGTTTTGTTAAATTATTTATAGTTTATATAGGAAATATTTATTTTAATGTTATTACTGTCTTAAAATATTTTATTTTTCCTTGTCTCCTTTCCTCACTGGGCTATTTTCCCTGTTGGGGCCTCCTAGGCTTATAGCATCCTGCTTTTCCAACTAGGGTTATATCTTAGCAACTAATGATAATAATAATACCTTCTCCAGTCGCCTGCTTGTGATCATCGCAGGCGGTAGGATCCTCACAGTAGATTCCGGCTTAGGACGATTGTACAAAAGTACCCAGCTACCAGAACTTCTCCGAATACCTGGGTTCTGAGTTAAGCTTAATATTGACTGCCTTGATGATTTGTTCTCTAGAGTTTTATCCTGATTATGATGACACTCGCCATTCTTCATGTTCACGGCAAACAACGAAGAATATCGACAATTCAGTACATATTTCACTCCTTTACTCCCATCTCAGGGGAATCAAACCAGCCATACCCCTCTGGCAGCTGTTCATAGATACATACCAAACAGCCAGTCACACTGCAGGAGATTGACGGAGAGTCACGGAAGCAATTATCCTGACTTGGTTATCAATGTCTATTCCAGGTGGGGATTAATCATCAGGGAAACTCCTTAAGTCTTTGTCACAGGACTCATTCATAAGGAAGCTGGACACACTTGGTTTAGCCCATCAGGAGATATGATGAGTCAGAGTAAAATTTAGTGCAGGATTTGTTTATACTTTTACTTTTCCACATCAGCAGAAGTAGGGAAATAGAGGCTAAATTTTGTATACAATTATTTTTATCAGATGCTACGGTTTCTTTTTTTTCTTCTTTTTTTTTAGTTAGAAAACATTTAATAACTTCATTTTCTCTATGGAAGATGATTGTTGAAGCGAGACTTTTCAATCGTTGATTGCCTTTTCATTAAGTCCTTCAGGTGGATTTTATTTTTTCATTTTTTAATATTTTTTAATCTGCTGTTACAACGAATATGATGATCGAGATCCTATTTATGGATTTTTAGGGTAAAACTCTTGTTAAACTTCTTTTTCCCTGAGGTCTCAGTATCCCCTTCTGCAGAAAAGGCATTTCGTCCCGAAAATAGCCTTGAGCCAAATTGGGATTTGATTTCGTCTCGGAACCCAATCAATTTCTTTGTGCAATCCTGACCCTTAAATGCTTTTTATGAAACGCGGTAATTAATTGTGATATACCTCATAATCAGAAACAGTGACATAATACAGTTACTGGTGTGTGAATATCTCTATTTGGTTCCAATTAAACACACTCACGTATTTTTATAACCTCCGTCGACTTATTTGCTATAAAAAACAAACAAGTACAAGTAAGCACCTAACTAAAGTCAATCTTTATTTGGAGAGATGAAGAAAACCTCTTATCTCCACAAATACAATGTGACATTAATCTTTATTTATTTTACCTTTCTCATCGACACCCTGCAAGGTACAGCCCGAGCGAGAGAGAGAGAGAGAGCGAGAGAGAGACAGAGAGAGACGAGAGAGAAGAGAGAGAGATGAGAGAGACAGATAGATTTCAGCATGATGAATACTTCTGTGTATTTGTGTCTGAGAGATTGAGACAGGCAGAAATGTTACATGGACAAGGTCAGATCATGACTGATAGAAATAAGTAACAGGAGTAAAGGATCAGTTATTTAGGCAGAAAAATGTACTAGTTTTTTAGATAATGAAGTTAAGAGCGAAAGAGAGAGAGAGAGAGAGAGAGAGAGAGAGAGAGAGAGAGACGAGAGAGAGAGAGAGAGAGAGAGAGAGAGAGGAGATTTCAGCATGATGAATACTTCTGGTGTATTTGTGTCTGAGAGATTGAGGACAGGCAGAAATGTTACATGGACAAGGTCAGCATCATGACTGATAGAAATAAGTAACAGGAGTAAAGGATCAGTTATTTAGGCCAGAACAATGTACTAGTTTTTAAGATAATGAAGTTAAGAGCGAGAGAGAGAGAGAGAGAGAGAGAGGAGAGAGAGAGAGAGAGAAGAGAGAGAGAGAGGAAGAGAGAGAGAGAGAGAGAGATTTCAGCATGATGAATACTTCTGTGTATTTGTGTCTGAGAGATTGAGACAGGCAGAAATGTTACATGGACAAGGTCAGATCATGACTGATAGAAATAAGTAACAGGAGTAAAGGGATCAGTTATTTTAGGCAGAAACAATGTACTAGTTTTTAAGATAATGAAGTTAAGAGAGAGATGAGAGAGAAGAGAGAGAGAGGGAGAGAGAGATGAGAGAGAGAGAGAGAGAGAGAGAGAGGAGAGAGAGAGATTTCAGCATGATGAATACTTCTGTGTATTTGTGTCTGAGAGATTGAGACAGGCAGAAATGTTACATGGACAAGGTCAGATCATGACTGATAGAAATAAGTAACAGGAGTAAAGGATCAGTTATTTAGGCAGAAAAATGTACTAGTTTTTTAAGATAATGAAGTTAAGAGCGAAGAGAGAGAGAGAGAGAGAGAGAGAGAAGAGAGAGGACGAGAGAGACGAGAGAGAGAGAGAGAGAGAGAGAGATTTCAGCATGATGAATACTTCTGTGTATTTGTGTCTGAGAGATTGAGACAGGCAGAAATGTTACATGGACAAGGTCAGATCATGACTGATAGAAATAAGTAACAGGAGTAAAGGATCAGTTATTTAGGCAGAACAATGTACTAGTTTTTAAGATAATGAAGTTAAGAGCGAGAGAGAGAGAGAGAGAGAGAGAAGAGAGAGAGAGAGAGAGAGAGAGAGAGATTTCAGCATGATGAATACTTCTGTGTATTTGTGTCTGAGAGATTGAGACAGGCAGAAATGTTACATGGACAAGGTCAGATCATGACTGATAGAAATAAGTAACAGGAGTAAAGGATCAGTTATTTAGGCAGAAAAATTTACTAGTTTTTTAAGGTAATGAAGTTAAGAAACGAAAGAGAGAGAGAGAGAGAGAGAGAGAGAGAGAGAGAGTAGAGAGAGAGAGAGAGAGAGAGGCCTTACCTTATTGCCTTATTTTTTGTTTGGGTTCCCCCCAGGTCCCTCAGTGTGAGGCACCTCGTATATCCACCAGAGAGTTGCTAATGCATCTTCCGGTGTATTTTGGATCTTCCAGTCTTGGATGGTCTGGGATGCATCTTAGGTATTTATCGAGCTTATTCTTAAACACATCTACGCGCACTTTTGATATGTTTCTTACATGAGCTGGCAGCACATTAAATAGTCGCTGCATTATCGATGCTGGTGCGTAGTGGATTAATGTCCTGTGCGCCTTTCTTAGTTTACCTGGTATATTTTTTTGGCACTATTAAAATACCTCGGCTTACTCTTTCTGATATTTTTAGCTCCATGATGTTTTCAGTAATTCCTTTTATTTGCTTCCATGCTTGTATTATCATGTAGCGTTCTCTTCTCCTTTCTAGACTGTATAGTTTTAAAATTTGCAGTCTTTCCCAGTAGTCAAGGTCCTTAACTTCTATTCTAGCAGTATAGGACCTTTGTACACTCTCTATTTGCGCAATATCCTTTTGGTAGTGTGGGTACCATATCACATTGCAGTACTCGAGTGTACTACGTACATAAGTTTTGTAAAGCATAAACATGTGTTCAGCTTTTCTTGTTTTAAAGTGTCTGAATAACATTCCCATTTTTGCTTTACATTTAGCCAACAGTGTTGTTATTTGGTCGTTGCATAACATATTCCTATTTAACATTACACCAAGGTCTTTAATTGCTTTCCTTGTTTGTGATTGTCTCATTATTAGGTCCCTTGTATGCATATACCATTCCTTCTCTGTTTCCATAATTTATTGATTCGAATTTATCGGAGTTAAATACCATCTTATATATCTCCGCCCATTCATATATTTTGTTTAGATCTCTTTGTAGTGCCTATCTTCATAGATTTCTCTCTTATTCTTGTGTCATCGGCGAAACTTCTCACTACAGAGTTTTCAACATCACAGTCTATGTCTGAGATCATAATAACAAACAGCAGTGCAGCTAATACCGTACCTTGTGGCACGCCAGATGTTACCTGGGCTTCATCTGATTTCTCATCATTTGCAACCACTATCTGTTTTCTTTTTTGCAGGAATTCTTTTACCCATTTTCCTATCTTTCCCACAATATTATGCTTTCTCATTTTTTTCTCTAATATATTATGGTCTACCTTTGTATATGTTTTCATAGTGTGCTATCAGTTGGGTCTGTGTACTTTTTCCAGGCACAAAACCATGTTGACCTATATTAAACAAATTATTTTTAACCAAATGGTTCATTATTTTCTTTTTTATTACCCTCTCATACACTTTCATAATATGTGATGTTAGACTAACAGGTCTATAATTGCTTGCCTCTAGTCTTGATCCACTTTTGAAGATAGGGGTTATATAAGCTAATTTATGTTTAACATATATCTCGCTCATATCTACACTTTGTCTTAGCAGTATTGCAAGCAGCTTCGCGATAGTGTTTGCAGTTTTTTTTAACAAAATCGCTGGAACTCCATCTGGTCCGGCTGCCGATCCATTTTTAATTTCGTTTATAGCCTTGACAATATCTGCTTCATTAATATCTATATCCGTTAGATATTCAACATTTTCTTCTCTCATTTCTGTTTCATTATTCTCATTCGCAATTCTTGGCGTGAACTCACTCTTATATTTTTCTGCTGATATGTTGCATATTTCCTTTTTTTCATTGGTTAGCCGTCCTTCAATTCTTAGAGGGCCTATTTCTAATCTCCCTTTATTCATCTTTTTTGCATAGGAGTAAAGTACTTTGGGGTTTCTTTTTATATTTTGAAGTGTCCTTTCTTCTAAGTTCCTTTTTTCATTTTCTTTCGACTGTATAATCTTTTGTTCTGCATTTTCTATCTTACATTTTATTTCCATCATTTTGCAAGATTTTTCTTCCACTTTCTAATTTTCTGAAATAAGATCCTTCTGTCTCTTGGTATGCACGTCTTTTGTTTATTGTTTTTTTTTTTCGGTACATATTTTTCAACAATTTTCTCCAGTATTTTATACAGTATGTCCGTATTTACCTGTATATTATCACTTACAAATACATTTTTCCATTCTTTATTCAGTTCTTCATTTATTTCTGACCATTCTATATTCTTACTGTAAAAATTATATTTTCCATATCCTTCCCAAGAGAGAGAGAGAAAAATCACCTTATTAGTATTATTATTACTTGCCTAGCTACAACCCTAATTGGAAAAGCAGAATGCTATAAGCCCAGGGGATCCAACAGGGAAAAATAGTCCAGTGAGGAAAGGAAATAAATGAATTATAAATGAAGTAATGATCATTTAAAATAATGTATTTTATGAACAGTAACAAGATTAAAATAGATCTTTGAATTTCTACGTTGATGAAAGCGATATGCAGTTATGGAGTGTGCAGGTGTGTGTGTGTGTGTGTGTGTGTATGTGTGTGCGTGTGTAAGTGCGTCATGTTATTTTGTGGAGCCCCTGAGGAAAGTTGCTTTCGTTTTCAAAGTCAGTTTTATCAAACATTTTTTTTTAAAGTGACTAAATATCTAAATTTCTTCACAAATATTCATAATATGTAATTATTCTATTCTATTCTCTCTCCATTGAAATATATATGCATATGTATGTATGTATGTCTGAATGTATATATATATATATATATATATATATATATATATATACACACCCACATATATATATATATATATATATATATATATATATATATATATATATATATATATATATATATATACACACGTCAGATTGAATGTGAATTTTTTTCCGCATTAACCTGGCAGCCATAGAAGTATTTTATCCACTGTTTATGTACAAGCACTTCTTTATAATTATGTGCACAAGTATACACTCAATATTCTTTATTGGATGCTTGCTCATATGCATCTAACAATGCATGCACACACTGATAGGAAGCTAATCTTGTGGTTACATGTACAGTATATCGTCACTTGTATACTCGCCTACACCAATATGTGTAAACATATTGAAGACAAACGTGCACAACAAACAAAGCATATTATCATTCTTTGGATAGAGAGAGAGATGAGAGAGATGGAGAGAGAGAGAGAGAGAGAGAGAGAGAGAGAGAGAGAGAGAGGCCTTAATATGGCAGATATTGGTAATATGTCATGATCTAATTTTCAGTCTTTCACCCCCCCCCCAATTTTTTTATTTATCGGGACAATAATTCCTTTAATACTGCTATTCCCATGCACATATCTGAGTGCTTCCACACATGGGTAGATAAGAATGTGTTCTGAAGGTGATTTTTTTCTCGTGTTGAAAAAAAGATAAAATTTTTTTCGATGACTATCATTTCTCAACATTATAGTTTGATGAAGACCAGTAGTAAGAAACGTAACGTACTCTCTCTCTCTCTCTCTCTCTCTCTCTCTCTCTCTCTCTCTCTCTCTCTCTCTTATTTGTCAGTACGATGATAATTCGGATAGTTTTTCTATTAGTTTCTCGAAATATCATAAGAGGCATTAGAATATTATTGTTAATTTTTAAATAATCTTTATGTGAATCTTGTTCGCTCAGTTTCTTTTCCAACCCTCAATAGATTATGAATCTTCTTCAATCTCTTTAATTTGTCCTTTCCTCTCTTCCCCGTCCTTCCCTCCCACGATTTTATGTAATGTAAATGATTAACTCTGTTATCTTAGTTTGTATAATATCTACTTCGACTTTCTATTTCTAATACTGAATGTGGAATGGTGTGATAGGTTTTCTAGTGTTCATCAAAATAAAATGGCAAACAGGTGATATACAAAATATATATCTTCCCTTTATGATAAAGAGCAAATGTCTGGATATACAGTATATATATATATATATATATATATATATATATATATATATATATATATATATATATATATATATATATGCGTGTGTGTGTGTGTGTGTGTGTGTATTATTTCGTTCTCATCATTTGACTTTCTATTATTTATCTATAGCCT
>NC_090729.1:131916249-131918749 GCF_036898095.1 Palaemon carinicauda
GTCAATATATCCGTTGTTAAAATGGTAAATGCCTGGCAACATTTATTCCAGGATTTTTACCGTTTTTTTCACGGCAAATTTTTAACAGTGTACATGTTAAATGTGTTTTTTTCATACCTATTATTATTATTATTATTATTATTTTTTTATTATTATTTTTTTATTATTTTTTTTATTATTATTATTATTATTATTATTATTATTATTATTATTATTATCATTTTTATTATTTTTATTTTATTTTTATTATTATTATTATTATTTTTATTATTTTTATTTTTATTATTATTATTATTATTATTATTATTATTATTATTGTTTTTATTATTATTATTATTACTAGCCAAGCTATAACCCTAGTTGGAAAAGCAGGATGCTATAAGCCATTATTATTATTATTATTATTATTATTATTATTATTATTATTATTATTATTATTATTATTATTACTAGCCAAGCTATAACCTTAGTTGGAAAAGCAGGATGCTATAAGCCATTATTATTATTATTATTATTATTATTATTACCAGCCAAGCTACAACCCTAATTGGAAAAGCAAGAAGCTATAAGCCCAAGGACTCCAACAGGGAAAACATAGTAAAACAGTAACGATTATTCAAAATAGACGAATTTCATCTGTACCGTCAAACTCGTGAATTGATTAAAGTGTTCGGGAATAAAAATTGATTAGTTTTAATAAGAGATTCACGTGCTGAAATTATACACGCTTACACGATTCGGATGAATCGTGACACGATTGGAAATGTGAGGATGGGTTTACTATAGGTAATAAAGAATTGGTTATATTTGCTGTCTTCAAGAACTACCTTCTTTTGTTATTCAAGTTTGTTAACGAGGTAAGGACTGACTCTTTTTTGATAATTTATGTATGAAAGATGTATTTTAATGTTATTGTTTTTAAAATGTGTTATTTTGATTGTTCATGTAGTTTATGTATTTCCTTATTGCCTTTCCTCACTTAGCTATTTTTCCTGTTGGAGTTCTTGGGCTTATAGTATCCTGCTTTTCCAACTAGGGTTGTAGCTTAGCTAGTCATGATAATAATAATAATAATAATAATAATAATAATGTATTTCCTTTCCTCACTGGGCTACTTTTCCCTGTTGGAGCCCTTGGGCTTATAGCATCCTGCTTTTCCAACTAGGGTTGTAGCTTAGCTAGTCATGATAATAATAATAATAATAATAATAATAATAATAATAATAGTATCGTATTTCCTTACCATACTGGGCTGTTTTCTCCTGTTGGAGCCCTTGTGTTTATAGCATCCTGCTTTTCCAACTAGGGTTGTTATTTAGCTAGTGATAATAATAATAATGATAATAATAATAATAATAATAATAATGCATTTCCTTTCCTCACTGGGCTATTTTCCCCGTTGGAGCCCTTTGGCTTATACCATCCTGCTTTTCTAACTAGGGTTGTAGCTTAGCTAGTCATGATAATAATAATAATAATAATAATATTGTATCCTCTCGTCGTATGTTAATTTTTATCAAATAATTTAGAATATAAATAATGTCTTCGTTCTCTCTTAATGTTATATTTAATATAATTCGTTTACATCAGTATGTGGTATGGAATGTTAATTTTCAAGTATATTTGTACATACGTACATGCTGTTATGTGTAATGTAATTCATTTAGATCAGTATGCGGTATGGAACATTAATTTTGAACTCACTTTGTACACATGTACACACTGTTATGTGTAATATAATTCATTTGGATCAGTATGCAGTATGGAATATTAATTTTGAACTTTCTTTGTACATATGTACATACTACTGTGTGTAATATAATTAATTTAGATATGTGTAGGGTAGGGTACATGCGTACTCACTGTTATGTTTAATATAATTCATTTGGATGTGCGTGGCGTAAGGAACATTAATTGTGTGTTGAAATTATTTTATATAAAAGATTTTACAATATAGGATTTTGAGACCATATATGGAAAGTGGTTCTCTTTCAGTTCTCCTCTTCCTTACCGGAACTTTCTTTGTTCAATAGAATGAGGGAATATGATCCTTTGATGTGTGCTACTGATGCCAGCGCAAGGTTAATTCATTAATCATAGTTTCTTAATTAATATCATAGTGAACACTTATAATGTCATCGTGCAAGTTGAAGTCCCCTACTCTCTCTCTCTCTCTCTCTCTCTCTCTCTCTCTCTCTCTCTCTCTCTCTCTCTCTCTCTCTCTAGGGTTTGTAACAGAACGCTTGAATGTTATTTAGTGACATAAGTTCTTATACTAATTTAATAAATTATTGTAATATGTTTAGTAGAGAGTTATATCTTCCTAATCAACTAAGAATGAAGAGAAAAACTAATGCTACTGATCGCACTCTTGTTTAATATATTTCTGATTCAAATCGGTTATGGAATTTACTCTGCGATTTTATTAGATTTCTTGTTTAATGATTTCTATAGGAAAGAAATTTATTGATTTAATAGATATTTTATAGCTATTCCAGAA
>NC_090729.1:131931249-131936249 GCF_036898095.1 Palaemon carinicauda
TTCATAGATACGTACCTAACAGCAGCAGTTCATAGATACGTACCTAACAGCAGTAGTTCATAGATACATACCTAACAGCAGTAGTTCATAGATACGTACCTAACAGCAGCAGTTCATAGATACGTACCAAACAGGCATTCACACTGCAGAAGATTGACGGAGAGTTACGGAAGCAATTATCCTGACTTGGTTATCAATGTCTATTCCAGGTGCGGGATTAATCGTCAGCGAAACTCCTAAAGTCTTCGTCACAGGACTCATTCATAGGGAAGTTGGACACACTTGGTTTAGCCCATCAGACGATATGATGAGTGGGAGTAAAAATTAGTGCAGGATTTTTGTATACTTTTACTTTTTCATATCAACAGAAGTAAGGAAATAGAGGCTAAATTTTGTATATAATTATTATTATCAAGATCAATATGTTTTTCAAGAAGCTACGGTTTCTTTTTTTTTCTTTTTCTTATAGTTAGAAAACATCTAATTCCTTAATTCTCTCTATGGAAGGTGATGGTTGAAGCGAGAATTTTCAATCGTTGATTGCCTTTTCATTAAGTCCTTAAGGTGGATTTTATTTTTTCATATATATATATATTATATATATATATATATATATATATATATATATATATATATATATACATACATATATATATATATATATATATATATATATATATATATATATATATTATATATATATATATATATATATATATATATATATATATTTAATCTGGTGTTACAATGAAAATGATGATCGAGATTCTATTGATGGATTTTCATGGTAAAACCCTTGATAAACTTCTTTTTCCCTAAGGTCTCAGTATCTCTTCTGCAGAAAAGGCATTTCGTTCCGAAAATAGCCTTGAGCCAAATTGGGATTTGATTTCGTCTCGGAAACCAATCAATTTCTTTGTGCAGTCCCGACCCTTAAATAGTTTTAGGAAACACTAATTAATTTTGATATATCTCATAATCAGAAACAGTGACAGAATACAATTATTGTGTGCGAATATCTCTTCTTGGTTCCAATTAAACACACTCACGTATTTTTATAACCTCCGTCGACCTATTTGCCTATGAAAAAACAAACAAGTACAAGTAAGCACCTAACTAAAGTCAATCTTTATTTGGAGAGATGAAGAAAACCTATTATCTCCACAAATACAATGTGACATTAATCTTTTTTTATTTTACCTTCTCATCGACACTTGCAAGTAATGAGATTTTTTTATGAGGTAGATTGCAGCATCCCGTCTTGATTTATAAGGTACAGCCCGAGGAGAGAGAGAGAGAGAGAGAGAGAGAGAGAGAGAGAGAGAGGAGAGAGAGAGAGAGAGAGAGAGAGAGAGAGAGGAACTAGATTTCAGCATGATGAATAATTTTGTGTATTTGCGTCTGAGAGATTGAGACAGGCAGAAATGTTACATGGACAAGGTCAGATCATGACCGATAGAAATAAGTAACAGGAGGAAAGGATCAGTCATTTAGGCAGAACAATGTACTAGTTTTTAAGGTAACGAAGTTAAGAACGAGAGAGAGAGAGAGAGAGAGAGAGAGAGAGAGAGAGAGAGAGAGAGAGAGAGAGAGAGAAAGAGAGAGAGAGAGAGAGAGAGAGAGAGAGAGAGAGAGAGAGAGAGAGAGAGAGAGAGAAATGACCTTATTATTATTATTATTATTATTATTATTATTATTATTATTATTATTACTTGCCAAGCTACAACCCTACTTGGAAAAGAAGGATGCTATATGCCAGGGGCTCCAACAGGGAAAAATAGTCCAGTGAGGAAAGGAAATAAGGAAATAAATAAACTATAAAAGAAGTAATGATGATTTAAAATAATATATTTTATGAACAGTAACAAGATTAGAATAGATCTTTCAATTTCTCTGTTGATGAAAGCGGTATGCAATTATGGAGTGTGCAGGTGTGTGTGTGTGCGTGTGTACGTGCGTCATGTGATCGTGTCTGGGCCGTCGGCGTAGTATCGGGATGCGATGGCAGAAAACAAGTTAGTGGCTCTCGTGGTCTCGCCGTGAGAGGATATTCTAGTGTGGTACTCGCGTCGAACTCCAGTTGCGGCCACGTTTTTACTCTGGTGTGACTGCGAACTCATTCTTAAAGTCTAGACTAGAAAGAATTGTATATTATTAAATAATGTCTATGGTTTATTTTAATCTTTTTGCTTATAGTATCGCTGATTTTTAATTATTTAAATAATTGAATTAACTTTTTGACTTTTCTAATATAGAAGTCCACGAAAATTTGCTATGCATTACGAGTGTATTTATATGGAACATTAATCTATTGATTGACAATTACAACCGGATGGATATCAAGGAAAACCACGTTGAATTCTTTAAAGCTGTCTTATTTTGGCACCTCATTCCACCCATTTGCATCTCGCATTCCATAACAAGCAAGGAACCGTGAGTCAGTCCAGGTCAGGTGGCGTGATGCTTATTTTGTGTAATGGCTTTTCCCTAAAAAAGCTCACTTTCGCCTTTCACATGATTCCACCCAGCTGGAATTAAATGTCAGTCTCGAGTGGGGAAAAGTATTCTCCTTTTTTTTATTCCCCTCCCGACACCCTTTGGTTTTTACGACCCAGTGGGCCACCTGTTGCAAGGAGGGCCAACCAAGTGTTAGCTGTTGCTTGGTTGCTGGTTTTGTGGTTTTGTTATAGAAGTAGTTGCTGTTTTATTTTATGTTGATTTTGTCCTTATGAAAATTTATCAGTTAACCCACTGCTAAAAGTAACTCTGAAAGAACTAATGAATTTCATGTTGATTTTGGTTTTATTAATATTCATTTACTTTTTATTTAATGATATTGATTTACGTAGTATGATTTTTAAATGCAAGCGTGTCGAGCTATTTTACTTTTAAGGAAGAATTATAATGTTAGACAATAAAACGGTTTAAAATAAAAAAAAAGAGACAAAATTATGATGCTTAATATATGCCTCTCATTTTTTCCTCTGTAAATCATCTACATTATTGACTCACTGGGGTTACTTTAGAATATGCATTTCCCTTTGTCATTCGTAACCTTCAAAAATATAAAGAATCATAACACCATCAGCAAAGCAACTAAAACCAAATAAAAAAGATGACACGAAAGAAATGAATAACCTACCCATATTTCATCATTGTCATTCAATGAATGAAACATATCAGGATAACTTGAACTACAAGAGGAAAATGAGTTGACGCCACCAAGAATACAAAACAAGGAAGAAATCTCGCCTTCTGTCACCGAATTGTGTGAATGTCGTAAGTGGTTGTAATGGGGGGGGGGGGGGGGGTCGGTGTGTCCCCTCACCGAAATATTAATTGACCTTTCTTCATGTCTGATGTTCTGTCTCGCAGAGGTCGCCTAGGCTTGAAGTCTCTCTCTCTCTCTCTCTCTCTCTCTCTCTCTCTCCTCTCTCTCTCTCTCTCTCTCTCTCTCCTCTAGTCTTTGTAACCGCCCTTGTGCATGTTAAACGTGAATTAATTGTATATGCAGTTGGTTAACATGCTGCATATGTGAGCTTTCTTTGGAATGCAAATTTATTTTAGTTCATGATTTGATAAAGATTGATATCTTTCCGATGTAGCTTGAATAAATGGTCTTATCAAGATGCTGCTTGGTTTACTTTGATTTTTTTTTCTTTCCCAACTATTCAAAACGAAAAGTTAATTTGCTAGAAATTTTCATTACCTTTGTGAAAAACCCGCTTTAGGTTGGGAAATTTCAAGGTTAAGAATGACATGGCTTTCTTTCATGTCTAGTATTAAACAATTAAAATATATCGAAAACTTTATAAACCCTTGAAGGAGCTCCTCTCTCTCTCTCTCTCTCTCTCTCTCTCTCTCTCTCTCTCTCTCTCTCTCTCTCTCTCTCTCATATGTTTCCACCAAAATCCTTTACTGTAACTGCCTGCGTGAATTTTAAAATTGCACACAGTAGGAAACTTTTATATCAGACGTATGTGCCTTTCTTTTCTTTTAATAAAGATGTTAGGAACTGGTTCTTTAAATTAAAATTCTCAATTTTCCTTTTCAATGTTATTGACCCTTGATATTTAACTAAGAATGCTTTTAGCTATATAAGCTCTTTCAAAATGAATATTCTCCGATTTTCATTAGTGTAGTTTAATTTTCATGTTATGTGATAACATAAAGTTCTTTTAGTTTACTTAGCATTTTTATTTCACGTCTTCTTAGCCTTTTAGTTTTATTTGTTTATGCTACTGGTAATTTAATGCGTTAGTTGGTTTCAGTTTTTCATATTTACTTCTGTAAAAGGTGAGCATTTATGACAGTTCTCTAAGGCACTGTGTTGCTAATAGGTTTTTGCATTTACTGTTGTTTTAAGTGTTAATTCGTTTGTTTGTCACATTTACATATGTAAAAGGTGAATATTTGTCACAGTTCACTAAGGCATTGTGTTGTCAATAGGTTTTTACATGTACTTTTGTTTTACGATCATGGGATATTTTTACATGTTGATTTTCTTTTGTGAGGTCAAGTTGTTTTTTAGAGTAGAGTTCGTAATTTCCTTCGATATGCGATCTTTGTATCCATTTTTTCTGGCTGGTCAGTTTGGATAGTTTCTCCATCAGAAGTTCAAACTAACAGCGATATTTTTTTTTTCTTTTTTGGAAGAGGCTGACCTAAGTCTCCTTCATAGTTTATAGACGACACATCTATTTTAACGTTGTTATTGATCTTATGATATTTTCTATTCATTATTCACTACTTATTATGGTGTTTATTTGTTTCCTTATTTTCTTTCCTCCCTGGGCTATTTTTTTTTTTTTGTTTTTTTGTTTTGTTTTGTTGGAACCCTGTGATTTTAGCTTCATGCTTTTCCAACTAGCGTTGTAACTTGGCTAATAATGATAATGATGATGATGATGATGATAATAATGATAATTTTAGTTCCAAAGATTTTTTTACTTGGTTCTTTTGCTTCTCGGACCTTATTGTTTTGTTATTTTATTTTAAAT